>NW_014569647.1:81403-137696 GCF_001313835.1 Polistes canadensis
TATCTATGTATTATATATATATATATTATATATTTGTGTGTATTATTGAACAGGATATATTTATTTTTTGTATTTCCTTTATTTTTCATTTGTAATCATAAAATCAAGGATTAATGTATGGTCGATAAATTACTGTATCGTTATAAGTTTTCACGGTGCGATCGCGCGTAAAAACGAGCTCGTAAACTCTCGAGCCATTTCGCGTTAACCGTGGCTAATGATTCGATGTATACGCGAAATGGAGCGCAATTTGGAGAACGAATTATCAAGGGAGAGAAGAAATAAAGAAATACCGGTTGCCTGGAAAGAAACAAATGGGATAAAATAGTATTATCGGTAGGTATGTTGGACGATGCCATGACGCGTTCGGAAAACTCGAGAAAATCGATGAACTCGTAGGTGCTGGACGACCGATCGTACGATTACATACTCGAGAAAAAAAAAAAAATAGTGATTATAATATATTCATATTATTTTTATCTTACAAGTATATTGGAATATTTTTTAATATCGTAGCTTTCTTTTTATAAAGATTTTACCGTTAAATTTAAACGTAGAAAATATACTACTACTACTATATAAAAAGTAATAATAATATACAATTTTTGTTCTTACAGATAAATACAAAAATAATGAACAATCGTTGAGAATGCAAATATGTTAATAATGCTATCTAGAATATATAGAATATATATATATGATATTTGTATGATATTATTGGAATTATCGATTCGGTAGAAATTTCACGGGAAATTCAAACACACGTTCTTCTAATATACATATAGATCTGAAAATTTTGTGGAAAGATTTTCGCGTTAGGCACGAATAGGCAAGAGCTAGCGACGAAATTGACTGGTAGTTGGTTCGAACGGGAGACGTGAGTTTACCGAGTAATTTCGTGCGAACCGCGCAGTTCGGCATATCGTTCTGGTCCTCGTTACGCATGGTATACGCGCACGAGTACACACGCGCACGTGCGTGAATCTTGGATATGCATCGAAGACGACGACGACGACGACGACGACGATGACGATGAAGACGAAGACGAAGACGAAAATGGATCATTCGAAATCAAAATTGAGAATTGTGGACGATAATTAAGAAAGTGAGTTGAGACAAAAATCTAATCATCATTTAGATTATTTTTGCCAACTACGAAGATCAAAATTAATTAACGTGTTGGGATAGCGAACACATTTAATTAATATTACAAACTATCTCTATTTAAGGTTGGATGAGCTTAATTAATTTACGTGATCTCGTTGAATGTTCCTTAGTACGTTAAAATTACGTTAAAACAAAATTGATTTTGTTCTATTACCTCGAAAATTCATTGTAATTATCTTCCATTGATTAAGTTAACTGAAATCGATACGCGTTTCACGATACTTTTCTTATTATATTATACTTTATTGAAATGTTCTCTCTCATCTATATATGTTTTTTTAGTCAAAAAATTTTTCTATTTTTTTTTTTTTTTTTTACGGAATTATTATTTTTTACGGTAGTGAATGAATAAGAAAGTGAGATAATCGATAATAAGCGTAGTTCTCGATAATTGATAAAATGAGGTTAAGGTCAAATAGAAGGTAGAGATAATGATGGAACAAACTCAAAGGATTAGGGTGAGTAGAGGAAGACTAGAATAGAAGTGATAGCGGTAGAATAGCCTCGTTCAACCTTGCAATTTGCCAAGGTATGAATTCTGCATCGGGCATCCAAACGTTAGCAATGAGAATGGTAATGACCCTGTACGAAAGTGCTTTCTCTTTCTCTCTCTCTCTCTCTCTCTTTCTCTCTCTCTTTCTTTACCGAACGATAAATCGTCGGTGCAAAACGGTAGGCGTAATTTAATTCGGTTTATAACTTCAATAAAATCGCTGTTTCTCATTATGCCACGTTCATACTTCCAATCGCACAAATTTATCCTATGAATGAGAATTCATTCACGAGCTATTATCTTAAGGGAAAGAATTATCGAGGTTTTCGGTAGAGTTATCCATCTCGTTCAGTCTCGAGTTTTCCCTTTAAAATTTCACGTTATCCGAATTGTGCCTCATAATGATATAATTTTATCGCAATTATATTCGCGTTAAAGATAGTTGTCGAATTATATGAACAATGCATTTTCATTAAGTTTAATCATTCTCTAGAATAATGATAATAGTTTGAGATACATGTTGTCAACAGCAATCAACGTTGTTCTCTTATAATTAATGCTCACAGTTATATCATACTCTTGTCCTGGTTCATTTCACATTTCCGTTACTTAGAATCATAATTACACAATCTAGAAGGTTTATTATACTAAAATATTAAGAATGAAAATTTAAATCACACATTTCATATTATTAGGAACACATATAGATATATTCTTATAAACATTATTGCAATGAGAAAAAGAAATGCGTTGGAAGTATAGGAAAACTGCAAAATATAATATCCATATTTCGAAAAAGATTCTTGCCCGTCTGTAGTGCGTCCGACAGTTTACTCGTAACCCGTTACATGCTAGCTCATGCATAGGATACTTGCATTCGACGATAAAAGCACGAAGATGTCTCCTACGTAAACGTACGAATATACATACATACATACATACATACATATAAACAAGTATATATTATATATACCTATATGCATAGTACTCGAAACCCGTCCATTTACGTATCGTCACGGACAGGAAAGAAGAGGTTCGCTTTCGTTTCGGCGACGTGTCCCACGTGTATTCGCGTATTCCTAGTGAAACTCTCTATGCGAATATAATATTACGGGTATACGCATATCCACGTGTTTTAAATGTCATCTTAAAGAACGAACACGACGGTCCGTAAAAAGACCACGAGGCCCCCACTCTCTCTCTCTCTCTCTCTCTCTCAATAAAAATTTATTCGAAACTCGCGCGAGAACCTTTCCAAAGGATATCTTGGAAAAAATGCTGTTTCAATTTTTATATATTTTATACACGACGAGGGATAAATATTAGTATATAAGTAGTTGTAATGATCAATCTGAAAATGTTTTCGATATCATCGCGCTTAGGTATTCAATTTCTAATATCGCGCTATAGTGTATCTAAAAGTTCATTCTGTATAGTCCTAGTAACAAGTCAAACGATAAACTAACTATGAATTGAATAAAGTTTATATACATAGTGTTATAAATATACTTGTATACGTATAAAGTAATTCTCATTTAGCGATAAGTAGATTTATCTGTTTGTGATATAATTTTAATTTATTTCTTATCAATCATTTTTACATGTCACAGATTTATAAACGAGTAAGAAAAACCCAGTTGACTGTACGAACACAAAAATCGTAGGATTGTTCACCGCAGTAATCATTTTTCATTGATCTATCGTTTCTGTTCTGTCCTGGGGGATGATAAAAAAGCTTCGGCTCGATATTACGTGGCGTCACGCGAGCTGCGAATTATTATTTCTCTTACGACCAATCGTATTTATGTATACATACATTTGTTGAGTCGGTAAATCAACGAAAGAGAAATAAAGAAAGAAAGAAAGAAAAAAAAAAAAGAAAGAAATAAAACAAAAAAAAAAAAAAAAGGATTATATCAAGAAGGAGGGATGAACAACAGCGGTAGAAGCCACACACAGACATTGTAAACTTTTCAATAACTCTCTCACGTTCACCGCTCCTCTCCTCTACTCTCCTCCTCTCAGAAAACGAAATTTATTTTACCGTCGATTTCTACGCACGGTTTTTCGAGCCTTCCAACATTTCCTATCGCGTTCGCATAAATAAGAAGAAGTAGAAGAAAGAAAAGCTCGCAAGGTGTTACGTTCCGAAATTCGTTGATCTAATCGGTTCGTTGGGTTGCTGCGTTGCGAGGAGAGAAAGAGAGAGAGAGAGAGAGAATTTTTCGAACGAGCTGAGCTGCGGCAAGCTCGACTTTCTAAAAAGAGAGAGAGAGATAGATAAAAAAGGTAGAAAGTATAGTGCGCGGGCGCACTCGACGAAGGGATGGAAGGAAGGAAGGAAGGAAGGAAGGAAGGAAGGAAGAAAAAAAAAGGAAAAAAAAGAAATAGAGAAAGAAGAAGAAGAAGAAGAAGCTGGATAGGTAAAAAAAAAAAAAAAAGAAAAAGAAAAAAATATAGGAAAAGATGGAAGAGAGTGAGAGAGGGGTAGGGGTTAGGGAGGGAGGGGTAGGGGGATGATTTTCGTTGCGTAAAAGAGGAATACAGCGCGTAGATGTATATATAAGAGGTGGTAGGAGGGGGATGACGGGGAGAATAGAGCGAGGGTTGGAGGGTGGTGGTCGTCTATATTTTATATCCGGTGTGTAGTAGAAACGCGTCGTCAGGGCGCAGACTCGAGGTAATCGGGGTCGGCCGGCTCTCTCGGCAGTTACTTGTCGCGATCCACCGTGGCCGCTCCACCGTGGTCGCCGTCGCGAAAAATTTCACCGCGGGATTACAATAAACGCACGTATTTGCGTAATGTACTTGTATTTAACGTAAACTCATGTACATATACGGCGCACCTAATTATTAAGAAGTAAGAGAACAATTTTAATAAAAAAAAAAGAAAGAAAAGAGAGAGAGAAAGAGATAGGAGAGGGTTGGTAACCCCCTCTCCCCCCCATCCCCCCTTACTACTACTACTACTACTATTATTACTACTATTACTAGTACTACTACATCGTTGATATCGATAGGAGGAGGAGGAAGAGGAGGAGAAGGAGAAGAAGAAGGATATATAGAAGTTGGCGCAAAGCTGCAGGAAAAAGCACAGTAGCAGCTTGCGCACTGTTGCTCACCGCGCGCGTTTATCAAGCTCTCCATAAGTGGTGCGCGCGCGACCGTGTCAAAACTAACGCAGTTGAGAGACCCCTCGAGTGTCCAGTGTGTTTACGTCTCTTATTATCTATCGTGTTGTTCTTGATTATTATTATTGTCGTCATCGTCATCGTCATCGTCATTCTCATCATCATCATCATCATCATCTCGTTATTTATCGTCGTCGTCGTCGTCGTCAACGTCATCGTCCTCCTCGTGCTTTCTTTTATATTTTTGTCTTAGCGTCAGTTCTTTATCATTTTATTATAATTTACCTTTTTTTTTTAACGAGCAATTGGATAATACCACAGTTGGGTTAATTTAATTCTCGTGTTATACAGTTTGAAAGAAGAGATTTATTCGTTGATGAGAGAGTATCGGACTTAAAGTGGAAGAAAACATTAGCGATCAGCTGACGGTGAATAAAGGCAGAACAATTTGAAATGAAGTTACATTGATCTCGCGTTAAATTCGTGAATCCGATTGTCATCGTCGTTGTCATCGTCATCGTCATCGTTGTCGTCGTCGTCGTCGTCGTCGTCGTCGTCGTTGTTGTTGTTATCATCGTCATTCGTGTTTTTATATATTCGCGAATATATATATATAGGTATATATATTATATATTCATATATATCAGAGGATCGTGAAGGAAGAAGCTAGCTTCTCTTCGTCGGTTTCGTTTTTATTTCGTTTTGTGTGTCTCGAGCTTAGAGCTCGTTCGTGTTTCTTAGTGAACGCTCGTGCGGCAAAGTGACTTCCTCAAAGTGCACCGGCAACAAGGCGATACAGCCTCGCGAGATCATCGTCAGCATAAATGATAAACGAAGCGAAGGTATCGAGTTGAGGTAAGTGTCGTATACTTACACACACAGATATAAATACATGCATACTTTTCTATATAACTATATATGTATCTATATATATAGATATACATTTGTAGTATCTATCTATTGAACTTTTTACTAAGCATTTCCCTTTCGTTATAACCTATACGGAAACTCGGAGGATTTAATTAGAGAGACGGATCGCTGCGTTAATTGCGCCCCTCCAATCTTAGAAATCTCGAATTACCGAACACTCCTCCTCCAGTTTCTCTTCCTCCTCAACCACCTTCTCTTACTTATTTACACTCACCTATTTCCTTTTTTCTCCTCTCGTTTTACGCTCCTCTTACCAAAAGACGAGAGATAGTACCTACCTTGGGAGAAATTAAAGAGAATTATGCGGTTTACCGGAAGACCATTTTCCACCCTCTCCCTCCCTACCCCTTTTAACCTATCCTTTTCCTCCTCTTTCTCGTGACCTTTCCACGTTAGGACTACTACAAAGCAAAAATATATATATTTCGATGAATCTCACATAAAAGTGACAAATATAACTTTGTTTTGTAAAATGTGTTCAAGATGATTAACGTTTTACGTTCTTTTTTTTTTACGATACGCAACTTGTTTTCATCTTTGCTTTCTTTATTTTTCTTCTTTTCTTTTTTATAGGATCATCCATTCTCCTCCCTCTCTTTTTCTTTCCCTTTCTCGGGTTACATCGTCTCTTTACCATCTTCTTCGCTCGATACGCGTCGTATAATGTTTATTGCATCTTCTTCGTGGAATATTTAAAACGTTCCTCGTAGAAATACGCTCTTAGCAGAAAGCGTATATTCTAGAAATGAGAGATCGTTCGAAGTAAAGCTTTATCGGGTAAGAAGTTTTATATCGTTGAAACCGCGAAAGTCGAGTTGGCGTCACGATATCAACAGCGTGGAATAAAGGATATTGCCAATATCCTTGTAGAAAATAATAAAGCTCTATAAAGGTTTATCGCAGTACTCTGGTACTACCTCCCTCGTTTCTTGTCATATTCTTTTCGATTATCGTCAATGATCATCTAGCTCTTTCTATCGTTAACATTTTTATTTATAACCGATATTACTTTTCTTTCTAAAGCGATATCTAAAGAATTCGTTTTTTTTTTTCTTTTTTTTTTTTTAACTGTTAACCCCTGTTTAGTTTTTACTGACTTTTTAAGATTGTCTAAAGTATTGTTGTTTTTAAGAAGAAATGAAAAGTTACGTGTTTTACTCGTTTTTTTCTTTTTTTTTTTTTAACTGTTAACCCCTGTTTAGTTTTTACTGACTTTTTAAGATTGTCTAAAGTATTGTTGTTTTTAAGAAGAAATGAAAAGTTACGTGTTTTACTCGTTTTTTTCTTTTTTTTTTTTTCTAAATGTGTTAAATACATTAAAAGATAATATTTACGAGAGAGAGTTTATTTTCTTTTGTCTAACGTCGAAGCTCAGCGTTGATTTCAACAAGAATTTTAATAAAATTCCTCGAGACCAAGGATAGGAAAATAAAGAGATAGAAAGAGAGAGAGAGAGGGAATATTCGCTCGAAGGATGTTTGACTAATAGCCGTTATCGCATTAAAGGTATAAGAAGGAGCTTGCAATGAACGTACCGAAAGGAATTTTGTCGAAGGAGTTCGAGTTACTTTGTGCTTGGATTAGAAGTTCCTATGTAATGAAGAATACCATTTAATTGCGTAGAATCTTTTCTTTTTAAAGTCTTACGAATTCTATTGGTTATCTTATATTTTATATATATATATGTAAAAAAAATAGGTTTCATTTAGCAATATTGTTTCTTTCTACAGATCGTAAATAAATAAGATATATACATCGTTCCCTTAGCTAAAGATTTGTGATTTTTTTTGTCTTTCCTATTTTTAAAAGGATTTTCCCTAAAAGCTTACCACTGCTTTTGACGCTCAGGAAGCAGCGTTCCGTAAATAAACAAAAAAAGGAGCAAGCGTTTATATGGGGTTGGACAAAAACAAGTTGCCTCTCGAATTTCTCTTGAGTCTTCACACAAATCAGATCAGGTTTTTAACGATATAAATCTCTTCGTAGCCGCCTCGATCGTGAACGCCAGGTTCGAACGCTGCTCGACGTTGAACCAAAATCAATGCAGCAAAGCTCTCTTCGACCGCAACCGGAAAAAAAAATTCTATACCGTTTGCATCAGGTTATACGAAATACACTTTATACTTTAAACATCAAAGATAGTACATCTTTCAGCGATACGAGGATTACAGTCTTCCACTAACGCAAATGGTCACAATTTCGAACATCTGTTTTGCAATGTGAACAAATTTATTTTACTATTGCATTTGATTTTGAATGTAGGTCATCTCATTTAAAAAAAATTAAAATGTCATGGGAAATCTCTTCTACGTTTTTCAACTAATATAAGCAAAAGAAATAGGCATCGCAATATTATGCCCTTTTCTATGTCATGCACAAGTTCTGTAAAAAAAAAATATTTTTTATATATGTATATTTTTATTATTACAAATAACAGAGATATTTATGGTGGGCAGATTTATTGCTTCCACCCTCTATTTAGGTACCTACTTATTATATAAAATAGTTAAACTCAAATGTATGCCTATTGAATTTTAAGCTTGTTCAACACTGAGGTCTTGTATATATGTGTAAAAATCGATTGCAAACAATGAACGAATGTGTCTACAGAAGCTTATAACTTCATGTTCAGAAGTATACTATTGAGGCAACTTGTAAAACTATTTTACATCTTTGTTATTTTTTATTACAGTAGGAAATATAAAGGGAAACAGTTCGTTCGTTTTATGTCTTTCATCATGTATAAATATGTGTTTAGGTATATAGGCTATAAGCAGAATATAGGTATATCCCAGAATGCGGATCCAATGTAGGTATATAGACACTTACTCACATAGAAGAGGATTATCGTTGAGAGAATACCGGATAAATGTCCATTAATTATCCCGGACATCTAGGGAATTTGGAGAAACCTTGCTGTCGTTTTAGTAGAGAATACGTTACCATAGATTCGCGTACCGTGAATATCACCTAGATTGTAGAACACGATCAAGGAAACAAATTCTAGGTAAATGTAGTTTAAAGAAAAAAAAAAAGAAAAAAAAAGGAAAAAAAGAAACAGTGTCGAAACGCCACTACGTAAGATTTTAACGCGTGTAAAGGGAAACTAGGAAGTTAGAAAGTTTTTCTATTTTAAACTTACGATTTTAATGAAACTTTACCAAGGGTAATTCATTTTTAAAGGGTTGCAACAACAACAACAACTTTCCTGAGGTTTCAACGTTATTTCGTTACGCAGAAAATATTTATAGTTTTTGAAATCGTTATAATACATAACGTATATAAATTTAGAATTGCTGCTGCTGCTGCTGCTGCTGCTGTTAGTGAAAAATGATAGATTATATTTTTAAATAAATTTTTGTAAAATAATCAGCCATTTTTTATGGATGTAAATATCCCCAAACTTCTGCATTCGTCGTACATATATCACGAGGAAACGAGAAATAAACGAGTTTTCTCTCTCCTCCTAGGCTCTCTTCTCTTCTGTCTTCGACGTTGACCGACTGCGTTCACATCGGTCCTTTTTGTTCGGTTCCCACAATCTTTCCCACAGAATTCAGCAGCATTTCCGACTCGAATTTCTACGATCGATCGAATGACACCTCCTACGCTATGGTATTAATTCTTAGGACTTCATCGAGAAAAATATCGATCTCGTTCATCGAACTTTCTCTCATTCTCTTTCTCTTTCTATTTTTATCATTTATTTCCTTTTTTCGTAGGTAACTTTTTATCCTATTCTTTTCAACATCGCGAATGATATACATTCGTCAATGAAGAATACAGCACGCAAACAATGTTGCTACCACCACGAACATCCAAAAGTACACTTCGAATCGCATTAGGAACTTTCAGACCGAACGATAAATTTCTATTGCACGAAGACGATTTGTTTGGCTAGATGTATCGACCAATCGAGTTTTTCTACGTCTCCACCAAGTCCTTCTTTCGTTTTACCTATGACATTGACGTACAGTGTTTGTCTCTTACCATTATCATATGTACTTTTGTATTCTGTTCTCGAACAATGCTCGACATATACCTAAATCTACCCTTTAACTATTTGCATCTTAAATAATATCGATCATTTTATTTTGTTTTTTTTTTTATTATTTTCTTTAATCATCTTTATTAACGTGATACTTGTATATAATATAATAATTCGTTCGTTTGGTAAGATTATAAAATATAAGAAGTAATATTGCGTTAGAATAAGATATCATCGTATTTATTTCTTTCGCATTAATGTTCGTCGTCATTTTTCTTCTATAACATCAAGCCAAGAGAAGAAACACTTCATTTTGCTTTTAGTATATATCTCATATTGCCGGCCGTCTCTACTATTCAATACCCATTAATTTTAATGGGTGTTAGCGGTTAGTTTAACACGTTTCACATTCAACGGTACAATGGGTACTCCTACCGGAACAATTTCACGATAATAAACGTTAAACACCGTCGGATGAACGTAACACGTACAACATACACATACGATTGACGTAAGCCACTGGTGGTACCTTTACTATACAAACTTACCTTTATATAGTATTATTCTCCTAGACCATAGCTTTGCGTGACGTTGATCGATAAATACTTTTCGTGTTCCTCGCGTATCATTTTCAATAAGAAATCTTTCACCATAGCTTTGCGTGTTTTACACAAATCGAGAACTTGATACTCTAACTCCTTCGTCATCGTCATCGTCTTTTTCTCTTCTTAGTTTATGAGTTATCGATTTCTAATGCTTTAACTCCCTATCTCGGGATAATTACTCAACAAATATCTTACTATGAATGACGTTTTAATATCTTCGATTAGTTTTAGCAAAGGGATGAGGAACGCGTTTACGTTTGAAACATTTTTCAGGTTAATCCAAATTTAGATATCTTTGGGAAGTTCGACGAACCGTGTTTGATTTATCCCTATATATATATTTCACTCTCCCTTCTCCTTCTACCCTCTTTTGCTACTGTCTCTCTTTGTCTTTCTCTTCGCTAACTCAGGCCAGTATCCAATACCCATTAATTTTAATGATGAACGTGGTCAGTTTAACACGTCCTGGACTCATTGTAACAAGCTTGTAGCGTAATAAATCATATACCCTTGTCAGTGAAAAGTGCATGGCTCAGATAAGTACGCGCGTTATTTGTTACCCCTGGTGTTATCCGGTATACCTCTCCTCGTATCTCCTCTCTCTCTCTCTCTCTCTCTCACTTTCTCTCTTTCCTTGTAACACTCTCACCTGGTACGTTGGTGTGATCTCTATGTAGAACGGTGGGGTAGTTAAAGGATACGATATCACCATCACCCCTTCAAAACCGATCGAAACGCCTAACGATTATGTGCCCTAGCTATATCGTAAATGATAATATTAGGTATTACTTGATCGTAGATTTATCTATGCAAATTTTTTATTAATTTTCTACAAAAAAAAAACTCTTTTTACGTGTTATATTCCTTTCTTTCTTTTTATTTCTTTTATCCTCTTTTTTTTTATTCTTTTTTTTTGTCATTCGAAGCACGAATTTTTTTACGATACTATTCTTCTTCTTCTTCTTTTTCTTCTACTTCTTCATTTTCATGACAATACATTTTATACGAGCTAAAGCTTTGATGTTCGTTTAATGTATTCAATCAGATAAAAATTGACGAGAATATTAATTAAAGGTAGTATAATACTCTCTAGTTCGTGATGTGGATATAATGTTTCCTTTTAACGATCTATTAATAATTTTAACAATTAACTCGTAATTAACAGGCTCACATTCGAATTCATAATTTGTGGAAGGAAATACAATATAATATTATCGATGTTAACAGTTTACTCTCTTCTATATTCAATTGTTGATTCATGTAAATTATAATGATGATTATTTGGTATTAGTTCAAGATGATTTAACCTTGAATTATCATAAATTTCATAAGGCTGCAGGAAAGTAAAAAAGCTTGGATATCTCTTCTAGCATTCCCGTTTTTTTTTTATCGATTCGGCTTGTTCGTTTCAGAACGAATGTTACGCGCCTCGCGTTGGCAATAAACGCGCGATAAGGTAAATGCGTCGTAAAGGCTAAGCTATTTGTTAAGTACTGAAATTACTTTTATCTACTCTACGAGTTAGTCGAAGTTACGACTATCATCTACACGTGACAGAAAAAAGAATATATATATATATATAGGTGTGTTGCGAGATAAGAATATATTTTTCAACAAAATCTGATTTCAACGATTTGGGAATTTTTCCTGTTTTGTTTTTAAAAATCAAATTTTAAAATGTATATAAATTTTACACACGCAAATAATTATTATTTTATAACGAGCTTTATATGTTGATTTTAATTCTGTAATAATCATATTTGTATATTATTAATTATATTTGCTAAATTAATTAATTATTATTTATTCAAGTGTAGTCTTATATTTCTGTAATATTATATGCACGTACATTAAATTATCTCTCCAATTATTCATCAGCCGTAAACATTTTCTTTCGATAATGCTCTTGCATATATTGTACACGATAATATTTACGTTTTTATTTCAACCCTCTGACTTATTTTTTCTACCTGTAGCCTATTTTTATCAGTCGAACTTTGACGATGATAAAATAATT
Organism: Polistes canadensis; assembly: GCF_001313835.1. Lineage (NCBI taxonomy): Eukaryota > Metazoa > Arthropoda > Insecta > Hymenoptera > Vespidae > Polistes > Polistes canadensis. Next base: position 93,735 of record NW_014569647.1, read on the forward strand.
TGAATTGATATGACATCTAATATTGATTAGATATTTATATAACTTGAAATAGTTTTTAAACAGTGATACAAATTACAACGATGATTTTTTCCTTATTTATACAATGAACAAACTTTTTACTAATAAAATAACGATTATAAAAGAAATTGTCCGATTGTATTAATATAAATTAATTTGTAATAGCGGGTATACATTATAATTAATCGTGATAAATATATGTAGTGTGTGTAAGAATTATACCCCATAGATTTAATACCTGTAGAAAGGCATGGATCAAGTTGGCAAGATTTTTCAGAAAATGTTTTCAACCTGTGATAAGATTTAGAAAAAGCTAAATCACGCTTACATCTTTCGACCGGTTTTAACAACACGTCCTTTTATCCATGGAGATCGTTTTTGCATAGGGTGTAGTATTACTCGACGGAATTAAATGTAAATTATAAATCGATAAGAACCCTGGATGGTATCTCGGTAAGTTCGCGCTTCCACGAGTACGTGTTCCTCTCAATCTTTCTTATTTTCTTTTTCTTTTTCTTTTTTTTTTCCTTCTCTCTCTCTTTCTTTCTTCTTTTCTTTCCCCCGACTTGACTAGAGAGAAATTAAAGTTTTTATAATTTGCATATTGTGTTACTAGAAGAGATGGAGTTTTCTCTCTCTTTCTATCTTTCTCTCTCTCTCACTCTTTTTTAGATAAATTTTTCGTTGGCGCTTGGGTCGATGCATCGATAAGAAAGAAAATTTACTACCTTGCAGTATCTCATTTAAAGCATCACAAGAGAGAAAGAGAGAGAGAGAGAGAGAGTAGGAAAGAGAAAATATATAAATATATTCTTTTTATAGTACGCGATAAATAAAGAGAAGAACAAATACGATTAATATTCTTATTTTTATATCGATAGACGCGACAAATTATTATCTTTCATATTATAATGAATAAATAGTAAATATCTGATATTAAAAAATTGTTTGTGTTATTATATTTATATATTATTTCTTATTGAATGAAAAATAGAATCAAAGAGATATTTTTCATCGTGTTTTTCGTCAATGCTTTAGTGAAGGGTGAGATGCTCTTATGTATTTCCTTATATAAGTTTCACGCGCTAGGATCTTACGTACGTTGTATGACACAGTGCAACGTCTCCGGTCATAATTCTTGGTATGTAGGCCAAGAGAGAGAGAGAGAGAGAGAGAGAGAGAGAGAGAGAGAGAGAGGTAGAGGTTCCGACTTTCACGAGGATAGATCACACCATACAAACACTCGTGCGATAAGCCAAGCGTCGTTTTGCATCCGCCATAAAAGTTGAACAGTTTTTGGTTCATTTTCTTCACCCCGTTTTCTTTGCCTCGTTTTTTCTTTTTTTCTTCTTTTTCTCTCTCTCTCTCTCTCTCTCTCTTTTGTATTTATTTCTTTTTCTTTTTATTCTATATACACCTAGGTACCTTAGTGAAGTTGTCTATCGTTACCACATTTATACGTTGGGATCACCGACACCATCGTCAACCTTTGCGAAATCTTCAACGACAAACCTTAACGAAAATTTTTCGTCGTTTTAAACTTTGACCTCTTTCCACTACATCGACGACGACAACCACAGTCTTCTTTTTCTTCGTTTTCTTCTTCTTCTTCTTCTTCTTCGTAAAATTTGTTGCAGTGCACGTCGCGAGCAATCAGTGCAGCTAACTTTTCTACTTGGTCTAGCGTGAGGTTTAATTCGCGAATAACTAAAGTGCTGGAAGTCGGTCGGTCGGTTGGTCGGTCAGAGTGGTGGTGCTGATGGTCGCACGAAGATGGCATCGATAATTTTATCCACGTATTGTCGGTTATTACGTTAAATTTTCCTTAACATTGGAAACAAAGTATTTTGTCTTTTTTTTTTAGAAAAATAGATGTAAAACATTATTTCTAATTTAATTAGTTATTTCTCTCGTCCAAAATTACAATTCTTAATACGGAATCACAGGGAACTTGGACATAAAAAGAAGTAGAACTTAATTTAACTAAGTTGGACGTTTCGTCCCTTTATTGGGACTTCTTCAGCAACTGGAAATTTTATTTTATTATATTATAACATATGAGACTCATACCAAATTTTTTAACATGTTACCTTAATTTTATAGCTCAGCGTCTTTTTTTATTATGTAGAGATAATAGAGGACACCTTATATTGAAGATATCTAGACTAATAAACACTAGTCTAGATTGAAACAGTGTGGTTGAGAGTTTTAAATTATAACGATTGAATATTTAACGAAGTTTAGATGTTTTGTGTTTGGAATATTAATAAAAAGAAAAATGTATGTCTACATAATAAAAAAAGACTATAAAATTAAGTTGCTGAAGAAGTCCCAATAAAGGGACGAAACGTCCAACTTAGTTAAATTAAGCTCTACTTCTTTTTATGTCCAAGTTCCCTGTGATTCCGTATTAAGAATTATTTCTAATTCTTATTTTTTGTTCTTTTCATTATATTATATATCTCTAACGTCACATATACGTTTATTATTTATCATATATTATTTTTGTATCATAAGAATATACGTATTATAGACGTATACGCGTTTATTTTATTTCTTTTGTTATCTTGTAAAAGTAACAACCGATGATTAGAAGTTTCTTTTAACGTTGAAACCACTCAAATTTACGAGACAATGGAGAATGAATAGGTGGATCGAAGAAACGGTCTATTTTATAATGAGACCGCCTATCGGTTGTTCGCACGTGTGCTAGAAACCTATAGATATATGGATAAAGACTTATGTACTTACGTATGTACGTATGTTAGTCGTATGTACGTATATGTATATAAGTAGAAAGGAGAAAAGCATTGGTACATACACTACTACTCTCCGTCCAACGGGATAATACGGATGTACGAGGCTTGGCTTTGTCAGTTCGATCTCGGTTTGCTCGTGTCTAGAACGACCTCGTGGATGTACTCCGCTTACTACATGAAAGCTTTGACTGCGAAGCTCGAACTAGAAACAACCGCAGATATTTGTACTAATACTCGAACAATAGTACGCTCGTTAATTTTGCGGTTTCCCCGTTAAACCCTTTGTACGAACGAATATCATCGTCGTTGTTATGCTCGCACAGCTTTCTATATATACATTTGGAAAAACAAAAAAAAAAACAAGTTTCAAATTTTCGTTGAATATTACTTTTCGTATAACAACCAACTCCTCCAGATCACATGACTAAATTCGTGACCCCTATTTTCGAGATTTTTTAAAATAACTGAGAATTATATATTTTTTCACTTTGAATGAGATTTCTTATTATTTTAACAATAGAATAAAGAAAGATTGTACAATTATTTTTTGTTGATCATTTAATTCACATAAATATTTTCTTTTTTTATTTTGCTAATTAATAATTATTTTCTAATTGTAGGCAATGATATTACAAAATCAAAGCTCTAATTTTGCATAGGTATAATCAATGCGAAGCCTTTAGATTAGCTGTTGGGTTTTGGGTTGTCGTTGTTGTTGTTATTGTTTGCAAGGATTTAGCAACGATCATCGACGAGTAGGAAACAAATGGAAATGAAAAAAGCAGGTCGGCGTAAACAGGCATAACAACGTGTAGTCCGGTAGGATCATGAAGAACGTTAGGTCGCCATGCGGACGCATAAATTGGATTGTAATTTTGGCTCTCTCCGATTGGTCGTACGATACATTTGTATCGGCATTAGGGGCTTATTTATACGAATTGGATCGCGTCGTGTTGACTACCAAACCAATGTGCAACTGATCCTAGTAATTACCGGCTAACCATTGATTTTCCTGCAGATTAAACGTAAACGCTATAATCACTACGTCGCGCGGTTAAAATCCGCCCTTTATGGTTCGTCGTTCGTTTGGGTTTTGTCTCGTTTCGTTATTCGAGCTTATATATATACACACATATATATATATATATACATATATAATTTTACGTTAAATCTCACTTTTCTGCGGTTTTTATATGTTTACATAATTTTTCGTTAACGAGTACAATAACTTCATGTATATTTTATAACAAGATCTGCAAAAGAGAGAGAGAGAGAGAGAGAGAAAGAGAAATCTTTCAATTTGTAAAATATTCGCATTATAACGATGAATACTCGATATTACGATATGAATTTAACGTATGTGCGCAACGTTTCGCGTTCTAACAAAGACGGCATCGCGTTACATTATCGACAAATACCTGTATTATACGAGATAACTCGGTCGTTGGCTCGTGGACCGCCATAATCCATTGGATGCTGTGCTGCCATCATCTCGACGAGCCATTATCATTTACTCGCGATTGCATAGTCGGAAAACTAGCGCGTTATTCCCGGTAACGTCGTGCTCACGAAATGTCACTAATCTCTACGTATATTCGTACAATTTATGTGTATATATCTCCGTTATACGAGCTAGAATTATTCGAAAACGTGAAAATTGAAGCTCTCTCGTTTTGCTTTTCGTTTATATTCTTATTATTAGCGTTATACAATATAATATATATATTTATAAATTTTCATGTAAATTAGGATGAAATATTTAATAAATACTGATAATCAGTTTTTACTCGTTTTAAAGGATCTTTTTTCCTTTTGTTTTTTTTTTTGTTTGGTTTTTTTTTACTCCTTTTTTTATTTTTTTTTTTTTTTTTTTTTTTTTTTATTTCTTTCGCAAAGTAAAATCTTCGATACGTCTTTCATGGTGCACCGACTACCGGACCAATTATCGTTTAATTAAGTCCTGCCCGTTGAATGAACCTTCTTCTTCACAAAGGGAGTCACGGCTTGTTGTTCTCAAAGGCGGCCCGTTGCAGATATAATGAAAATGGAACGCGAAGGATCGATGAAACTTAGAACGAAACGAAGGTACTTGTACTTTCTCTCGGTTTAAGTAAACTCGTGATTTAACGAACCTCCTTGGAAATTATACTGTATATTGGCTAATAAAAGAATAGAGAGTTAGCTATGGATGAACGAAATAAATTATTTCCGCGATCGCGTTTTATTCAAAATAGAAATAACAAAATGGGATGAAATCTAACGAAGTCGAACGCTAAAGACTTTATTTCAACTTATTGACTTATTTCATTTGATAAAAAAAAAAAAAAAAGAACTTTCCGAATCATGGAATATGATTAGTTAACGCAAACGTTATCAACTAACAGAGAATAAGCTCCTCATCGGTTTACAAAGCTTACCAAAGATAGAGACTCGTTATCCAACGATGTTTGACGACAAACATTGTTTTCGAGTTATTCGCAAACGTCAATGTTTGGAGGAGGAGAAGAAGAAGATAAAGGAAGAAAAGTAACATTGCCTAACGTTATTACATCTATCGAATTGAAGTGAAGTAAACTTTTTTGATCAATCGTTATCGTTCTACTGATAATAATTTTTTTTTTTTTTCAAATTAACGACGAAAGATTAAAATAAACGAAATTATTCAAAGTCTCTCTCTCTCTCTATCTATCTATCTCTCTATTAAAAACAATAATCATTAGAAAGATTCGTTTACTCGCAGAAATACATTATAACCAATTAGACATTTCATTAATTCCATTGTTTCAATCCATTATGTTTTAATTTGACCAAATATAATATCATCAATTTTGCCTAAAATAACAATTTATACATATATTATCATATTAAATACCGATTATGTAACGTTCACACGAAAAGAAACTCGGTCATGAAAAATATACTTCAAATGTATTAACTTATTCTATATTCTAGTTACTTCCAGCACATATATCGTATTCCTTACGGTTATCCAAGTTGAATCAAAGTAAAATAAATCCATCGTGGTGTTAGATTTATCGCGTTAAGTTGGTGCGCGTCGACAATGGCGTTAACTTGATCGAGGCAGAGGAACGTATGACGGACACGAAATCCAAGCTTTAAGCAGGAATCGCAAAACAGGAATCGCATTAGCTTTGTCACGATAAGACGCCGTCGTCGTCGTCGTCGTAGTACGAGAAGGCAGCTCAACCCACTATTTCTCTTTCCCACTCTCTCTCTCTCTCTCTCCCTCTCTCTCCTTCTCTTGTTATTCGAGTCACACACGGCAAGATAACGCTTTTCCCCTTTCGTGGAGAAGCGACGTGTCCCCCTTTTCCTTAGTTTCCTGTCCACTGGGACCTCGTAAAACCCGCCTTCGTAACAATCCGTGGTCTCTGCCCACTTTCCTGTTCCCTTTTTCTCTCTCTCTCTCTATCTTATTCTTACTCTTTCTCTATTTAGTTCTTTTTCTTTCTTTCGAGGTTCGACCGTTTTCTCGACATTCTTCATTCTCCTTTCCTCTCAATTTCAACGAGACCTTCGTACTTTCCATCTTTCTTGTTTCCCAAAGTATTTCCGAGCATTGCTCTTCGTTGGTGATGAGGGAAGAGAGCTATCTAAGGTCACAGAAGCAAGAGCTATATTATAGTGGTAGTAGTAGTACTAGTGAGTGCATACGAATACCTAAGCCTTCTCTTTCTCTCTCTCTCTTTCTTTTTCACTTCCATTTCTTTCTCTCTTTCATTTTTCGCGTAAAGAGACAAAATGCGAACTTGGATGTACCTTTGTCGTCCCAGTAACGATGTCGTCGACCACATATATACCGTGGCATAGTATACGAACATATTTATACACCGCATCGAGATGTGCCTGCATATGTGAGGAAAATAGAAAAAGAAGATAGAAAGGGTATGCGCTGTGTGTGTGTGTGTGTATATGTATATGTGTTTAGAGAGAGGAAGGCAAGGAAGGGCGTAGTCTCTATAAAACTTGGCTGCCTCCTCTTAACGCGGACTCCGCGTGGAAATCGAGCCCTTTGAAGTTTTCCGTGAGAAAAATCTTCCCAAATGAAGGCAAAAAATAGTAAGAGAGGGTTGAGCTCTCTCTATTCGGTAAACTCGAGCAACGGTCTCTTTCGTTCTTTCTTTCTTTCTTTCTTTCTTTCTTTCTTTCTTTCTTTCTCCTTTATCTCCGTCCTTTTTCCTTCACTTTAACGAAAAGACCGCCAAAACGATTTTCTACAGATCAAAATGTTCCTTTACTTACCCTCGACGAATATCAAAATCCTCGTCGCTTCGTTAGCCAGCTCTTTACGACGAGAACGTGTTCTGTTCTTTATACGTGTGTTCGTTAAAGTTATTGAATTTTCTTTCTTTCTTTCTTTTTTCTTTTTATTTATTTATTTTATTTTTTTTTTTCGTTTATCAAGGATATATTTGTAAACGTTATATTGTTAAAAAAAATATTACGATTATTTTCCAACAGACAATATATTTGTCTTAGTCAAACTAATGAAATCTTATCTATTGTATAATACAAATTCATATAAAACGTGATAGCATCGATATAACTGACTATAACTACTGGCCATCGTCCGACCACAGGTGTCTCGTACTACTAGACTTCACGATATTATGTCTATACGCGGTACATATTTAACAAGAATAGTTAGATAGTTTCTAGTAAGTATAGCTATACGATGAATCTCGTAGAATTCTCATATAATTAATGCAAATCGCTCTTTTTTTTTTTTTTTGTTGTTTTTTCTCTCTTTTTTTTCCCCTTAGCGATACTTCGTACTACTAGAAATTGAAGTCAATCTTTTTTTGAGGTAACAATAAACGGTTTCTTTGTAGTTCGTAAAACTCGTATCGTTCGTCGAGTAAAATGCATGGACGAAACGGCTGGTCATAGCGTTTAGATAATTACAAAGGTAGACTCGCGCAGGTGCGCCACGAAAAACGAATGTTGAAACGGTATAAAAGAGAGAGAGATAGAGAAAGAATGTTTTGGGTGAGAGCCAGAGTGATAGAGAGAAAGAGAGAGAGAAAGAGAGAGAGAAAGAGAGAGAGAAAGAGAGAGAGAAAAAGAGATAGAGAACGGAAAGAATCTATACGCTGCCGAGTTACGTGTTACTGCATCTAACGCTGCACCCATTTTCCATTATATTCCGATGATATATAAACCGTACCGTAAATAACAGGCCTTTATATCGCACCACGCATCCAGACCCATCCAAAGGTTATACCATTGCCAGCCGAAGGCTATGCACTAGTCATTCCGCAATGGATTAGGTCGAGCGAAAATATAGGCTCTCTATCGCAACGCGTTAAAACGAACACGCGTAGCTACCTTCGTTCATTCGTTCGTTCTTCCTTTATCGCACGATTTATGTCCTTGAATTATCGGCCACGAATTACGTATCACGGGGCTTATCTGCAATGAAATTTTTTCAAAATACACGAACGATTACATATAGTTTGTAGATTTTGTTTTTTTTTTTTTTTTATATTTTTTCGTACCCTTTTCTTTTTTTTTTCTTCTCTCTTTTTTCTTTTATTAACAATATAGATCATCATCGGAGAGGAAGGATAGTTCGTTCGATCGTTGATTTATATTAGTAATGACCATAGAAACGTTTGATAAATAGTATTTAAGTAAGTGGAGTAAAGTAAATCACATTTTAACGGGACATTGTATTTTCTTGAAATAATTACCTCATTAAATTAATAATCGTCCGTTCATTTTAAATAGTAATCGCTTAACTCCGAAACCATTTTGCTCGCTCGATGCAATTTTAATTAGCGTTAGAATATATAGCACGTACCGATAATTAACTGTTTTGTTACAATACACAATAACGAATATCAAGTTTGATAGAAATTTTCGTATGAAGCCACACACATGGTTGTTTCGTACTCGGAGTGGCTTTAAAGGATATAAGGTATAATATATATTATATCGAATAAAAAACATAAAAAAAAAAGAAAAACAAAAAGAAAGAAATATATTTTCTCACAAACGCGTATATCACGGTATGAAAATTCCGACTCGTTGTATCGAAAACTTTACGTTGAAATTAAATCAATGACAACTGTTGCGTTGAAAAGAGAGTAATAGATTACGTAAGCGTTAGCTAACGTAACGTTTACGACAACCAACTTGTCTATGACGGGGAAAACAAGAACTCTGTAGGTCGCAAGGAATAATTAATAAGCTTTTCACGGAAATTCATAAGGTTGTAAGTGGGATTGTAGCCATAATAACGATAATATCGACTTCTACTTATGCAAAGTAAAGTAAACGTATAGGAAGCAGTAAACGTAGCGAAGAAAGGACCACACTTGAAGGCGTTAAGGGTCACTAGTGGGGTGTTAAAGGGTTGCGTGCGCACTCGCAATTATCCATTAATTAACCATTGGTGCGTGGTTCAAAGTTGACTCAAAGCTCTCTCTCTCTCTCTCTTTCTCTTTCTCACTCTCTACGGGTACATCGAAGAGCCTTCGGTATCCGTAACGCTTCGTTGAGGCAAAGGTTGCACCGACAAATTGAGTTGCGACCCTACCTAGTTAAATGTTAGCTTCGTATTACCAACGTTAACGGCTGTTCCTCCTGGACGTCTTTGGAAATTTTAGAGTTATAACGTAACATCCGTTCTATGTGCTTCTATGGATTATTATTGTTACGATATTACGATAAAATAGTATTAACTATATTTTAATTTCCTTTTCTATATATTCATATATAGGTAATATAAATCACGAAATATAAGAAAGGAAGGAAAAGACAACAACAGCAAGAAAAACAAAGAAAAAGAAACAAATTTGTACAATTTTTCTCGATAATTTTCGTTTTACTAACTACTTTCGAATCGTAAAACTTTCACGAGATTATATCGTTCGTACGTAGGTATATACACGCGTAAGTCGAGGAACATCGCGATAAAACTAACATTCATTTTCCGTACCCTCCCCCGTGGATACGACTTTCCTGATTAATCTTATCAAAGTTCTCGAGCGTGAAAGCGATCGTTCGAGAGGACGTATAATTCTATCGAAAAGCTACCTTCCTCTCTCTCTCTGTCTCTCTCTCACTCACTCTTTCTGATTCTCTACTTTTCTTTCTTTTTATTTTTTCCTCTTCATCCAATCTATTCATTCGAAAATTCGATGGTTTTACGAACAGAAACCAAAGTCTCTGTTGAAGAACAATGTTTGCTTTGGATGTTAAGAGAGAGAGAGAGAGAGAGAGAGAGAGAGAGAGAGAGAGTGAGAAAGAGGTATGCGTTAAAAGTTATTGCATCAACATATACATGACGTTCATTATGGTCGAACGTGTTATAGACAGGAAAAAGGAAAATGAGAGAAAGAGTTTTGAAAATGTCTACCGAGAGAACGAGCATCGACTATGAAAACATATCCCACCTCCCGTTTTCCCTTTCTCTCCCTTCTCTTCTCTTCTCTTCACTTCACTTTCCGTTCTCGCTCGGTCTAACCCGTAGAAAAATGTATGTGGCGCTCCAGCAGAAAAGCGGATTTGCATAATTACGAAACGACGCTTGGACGCAGACGAGCCGTTGGAGGTAGCTCGCTGGATCAATCACCGACGCTATTTTTCGCGCTTTCTACTTTCCGTCGCCGGTAGCGAGAACAAATAACGTACTTGCTTGTTTGGAAACGATTCATAGCCAGCTTCCAATCTCCAATAATTTCTTTACTTTTTTCTTCTCTTTTTTTCTCGCTTTTTCTTTTTATTTTTTTGTTTCAATCGATAAAATAGCTTCATTTACCAGATTATATATATATATACACATGTATATGATGTATGTGTTACAGAAAATGTGAATTTATAGATGAAAATTAATGACGTGTTCGTTGACGATTATTTTAAATTACGATCGAATCGAATTATTTTGTTGTACTTCGTTGAGAAATGATTTTTCACATTTTTTTAGTTGAATTAATACGAATTTATGATAAGAGTTGTTGGATGTTAAGGAAGAGATTATAAAAACTATTGTTAAAGAGACTTTTCTTTCTTAGTACCGAGAGAAACTTTGTTCGTTTGGTTCGGAACGTCTAATAACGACATTCGTATATAGGAAAATCGTAAGTTTAGTTATATGAAATTGCCTCTGTAATTTCGTCCACACGCCTTGCCGCCGGGAATCTCTCGTTTCGTTCGTTCGTTCGTTAGTTAGTTCGTTCCTTCGTTCATCGGGTAAAGGTGCCAGATTTGATTTTACTTGAGTCTACTTAACTTTCCGAGACAGCGGGATTATATCTTTCTGCGAATACTATCTTTCTCTTTCTATCCTCTATTCGAGTTATTTCCATCACTCTCTCTCTCTTTCTTTCTTCTTATCCTTCTCTTCTACTATTCTGTCCTGTTCTCTTCTCTTCTCTTCTCTTCTCTTTTGAGCTCTCTCAGTATCTTCTTCTCAACGGCAGCGGTGGTAGAGCAGCGGCAGCTTGCAGCTTGCAGTAAGCTCGTCCGAGCGTGATGGAACTTAAGTCTGGTTTAAGGTTGAGTTCCGTACCGATTTTGCAAAAGTTTATTCTGCTAGAATTAACAGGGTAAGCTTGGGATTCGCAAGCTTCGTGGAACATGTCTGCGACTACTCAGAAACTGCAAATATTCTTGATAAAATATAGCTTTTCCCCATAAATGCAGATGCCGTCGCAGGTTGCGCAGATAGAGTAATAGGTATACCTCTAAACATAGCTTTGCGTTTATTAGGAAGAAATAAACTTTTCCTATTTCGTATGGTTGATAGGTGATACTGAACGATGACGAATAGTTATATTTTTACGTATTTTGGATTTTATTTATTTCTAATATTTGTTGAATTTAATCGGAAATAATAAAGTTGTTAGATTTATTCGACTTATTCTTTATTTTTTTTTTTTTCGTTAATTTAGTTCATAATCGCAACGACGATCAACATATCAAATTAAAAGTTTTCAACGAGAAAATATTTTAAATATATTTTATGTAAATCCAATGGATTATATATCATGGTATATATTATTTTTGTACTTGCATTAATATATAATTATAATACAAAGTAATAACTCGGTATAATCGATTTAGTTGTTTTATTCATAGTCGTAATTTCTCCGTGCATTGATCTCGATTGAATGTTCCTTCATCGATATCGTTGACAATTTTAATAAAAACAAAGCCAATTCGAGCGTTGTGCTGAGCGCATTGTGAAACCATCAAGTCCCATTCCGTTCGTAGATTGGTTCGGGTGAGCAGCAGCAGCAGCAGCAGCAGTAGCAGGATGCATGCACATGACCCCCAGAGAGATTTGATTTACATTTTAATGCAATGCCAGGATAAGTCTCTTTTAATTAGCGCTACATTATAATCGATGCAAATCTCTCAGTTTTAATTAGCGGCCATCTCGGCGTAAGAGAATTTTAATAAATTATATTAATCCGACCTCTTTCCCATGTGAAACTCGGCTCGCTGTGAACATTGGAATATGCGATTGTTGATACTCGGAAAAGGGAACAAGAATTATCGATGATAGTAAATAGAGAATATTCCGAATGGTAATGGACGGATCTGTGGTTTAATAGTAACATTCGAAAATTCTTCAAATAACATTAAAACACATATGTACATTAACGATTTATTTAATGATTTTAATATTTCGAAATATACATATTTGCCGCGATCCAAATCGAATTTCAATTGATAGGGAAAAGTCCAATTCGCGCTTGTTTTTCTTCTTTTTTTTTCGTTTCAATTTGAAAGAGAAAAATCCCAAAATTATCCTCGACGTTTTAGATGAAGTTTCGAAAAGAGAGATACAGTCACAGTAAACTGTTGTAACCGAAAGATGTGTTCCAGGCAGGCATGCCAATTACTCTCCTCTCTATGTATAATTACACTTGGATTGTCATGGACAACGGACAAGAGTTCGTACTGTAGCTATCCGACCGATATCTGCCCTATTCCTAGAGTCCTTTGTCCGTTATCGGGGGCTTTCGCAAAACGATTTCTTTTGTTCGGTGTTCGAAGCTTTCCGTGTTCGATGGCAGATTGACAAAAAGCTGTTGGCGTTAGTATTACCCGCATAAACATACAAAAGACATCTCTGTCGGTTAATGGAAAAATCGAATCGTTATTTTGGGAAATGTGTGTATGTCTTACATACACGAGATAAATCTATTTATTATAATTTCATTTTTTCCGAGTATACTTAACTCATTTAAATTATTTTATAAATTAAATATATAAAATCAAGCGTATTTTTATAATATATATATATAAAAGTATTATATAACTATTTATAAAATGTCTTGTACGTTTTTTTTTTTTTCCAATTATTCGAGTTTCGATTAATCCGAGCGAATTTATTCGAGTTGAGTCCTTATTTTCATAGCCATTTTCAAGACGATAACAAAACTATATTTCTTTTTCTTTCTTATTAGTAGTCGTAACAATGCCGTTCCCTTTTCAACAATAACATTATTCTCTGTGCGTGACTATAATGAGCTCAAGCACGTCACTTTAAGACTCCCTCTCTCTCTCTCTCTCTCTCTCTACCTCTCTTATATGCATATATATATATTTTGCGAAGAAGCCGAAGTATACGAAGCGTTTCTACGTTCCGTTGGAAACTTCACTCGAGGGGATACGGAAAACGGTATTATAACTCGAAGATATATCTCGAAGGCCTCGAGAGAGAGAGAGAGAGAGAGAGAGAGAGAAAGAGAAAGAGAAAGAGAGAGAAGTCTCAGGACTCTCACGGAATAAGGCGGAAAACTATTTTCCCAGAATTGTCATTTAACTCCACGAAGTGCTCGACCGTTCGACTAAATCCTCCGAACAACATCGTTTACGCATGGCGTCGTCCTACGATTACGAAGGAAAAGCTCTCTCTTCTACCTTCGACTTTAATGTAACGCCTAACATTGCACTAGTCTCGAATTTTCTTATTCTTTATTTTTTTTTTACCTTTTTTCCCCTCATCGAGATATCCTCGTATAACGTTTCCAACACGAGATTACGAAGTAACATCGTATGCGCGAGTAACAAGAAAATAGAACAAAAAACGAAAAGCAAAAAGGAAAAAGCGAAAAAAAGAAAAAAAAACAAAAAGAAAGAAAAGAAAAGAAAAATTAAGAGAGTGAGAGAATGAGAGAAAGAGAGGTAGGAAGAAAAGCTAGGTGTATAGTACGGGTACGGCGTTCTTCGAATTCCAGCACGAAATTTCCAATCGTCTCGACGTTCCACAAATCTGGTAACTTGGCTTCGGTTGGGTATGGTCGATATCTTAAAGAAGAGGAAGGTGTTTTCGGATTTGCGATTTCCTCGAGTCGAGACTAGTCTCGTCGATTCGTTCAACGGAATGGAATGGACGAAGGGTCGAGAAATCGAAATAGAAAGAGAGACAGGGAGACAGAGAAACAGAGAGATAGAGAGAGAGAGAGAGAGAGAAATATAGAGAGACACACAGAATATGGCAACGTATCTCCAATACATGTATTTACCTGTACAAATGAAGGTATGGTTGTAGCAATATTAGACAGATGTGGGTGCTGAAAGCAAGTTATATTTTCAAAGCGAATGAGAAAGAGAGAGAAAGAGAGAGAAAGATATAGTACAGTATGTATAAATGGTAAAACGAGACGGGCTGCAAATTTTATCGAGTGTGAATTCGCGCGACCCATATTCCTTCCGGTCATTAATCTTGTCCACGAAGGAACGATGAATTCGAGGGAAGACGTATACCACACGTACGTTGGTGGCAACGTCGTTTGAGTTTCTACACTCTTCCTCTTCCACTCTTTCCACCTTCTATTCCTCCTTTACCTCCACCCACTTTCGGCTTCACTGCTCTCACTCGTATTCTCTCTCTCTCTCTTTTCGTCTCTCTCGACATCTCACTTTACTAACGTAGCTGTGGTATCGAGTGTCCTCGTCTTTCTCTCTATCCGACAACGTATGCTTTCGGAGCCCAGCAACGCTGGCTGATGCAACTTTAACGAGAAGAAAATACTACATCTTCACTTCCCCCCCCCCTACAGCCCCCTACCTATCCCGTTTATGTTTTTTTTGTTTTTGTTTTTTTCCCCCTGCCCACCACCACCTTTTTAAGAATTATTTCTACTACGAAGTTTAAACTCTAGCGCGCGTACTTTTACCGTAGAAAGTAACTACCCTATTCTTGATCCACCATTTTCTTTTTTCCCTTCTCTTCGAAGTGGAACTTTCCGGACTCGTGGATTCTCGACTAGCTCAGGGAACAGGGAGATAATTGAAAAAGCGGTAATTTGTCCGGAAGTTGAATGGCGATCGTTATGGGCGCAATGCGTTCAATATGTCCCTTCTTCTCCCTATGAGAAAGAGTAAGAAAGAGAGAAAGAAAAGTGCGGTGTGGGCGGGGTGAGATGGGGCAGGGCAGAAGAGGGAGATGGGGCAAAGGGGGGAAGGGAAGAAGAGGTAAAGGGGTCGCGAGGGAGAAACGTTACTTCGTAGATTTTATGTCGTTTCTTTTGCCATTTAACCATTCCTCTTACTGTACCCGCCCGTTTCGACAGTGAATAACGAGAACGTCCTTGAATAATAAATCGTTGGGAGATGAGATCTACTTTGATCAGTATTCGTCTATTTTAGATAGTTATTAACCCTTTCAGACTTAACTCTTATAAAGATAAAGGGAAAAAAGATGAGTAAGGTAAAACTCTTCGGCTCTTCTTTCTCTTTCTTTCACTCTCTCTCTCTCTCTCTTTTTTCCTCTCTATCTTCCTACACGAGTATTTAAGATATTTATTCGAATATTTGCCTCACCACCAGACGCTGGTAGTGTAAGGTAGATAAGTGGGTGGGTGGTTAAGGGGGTAAGGGGAATAGGTTTAATAAATTTCGCACCGAAAGTATAGTGAGCGAATACTCGAGGGAAAACACTCGCCTTTACTCTCCTTGACCTCTTCTTACCTCGAACAAGAAGAAAGAAAGAAAGAAAGAAATAAGGAAAAGGAAAAGGAAAAGGAAAAGGAAGAGGAAAAGGAAAAGGAAGAGGAAGAAAAAAAAGTGTAGAGGAAGGGAAACGTTTAGTCGGTGATGGATTAAGAAGGGAAGTGGAAAGTAAGGGAGGGAGAGGAGAGGAGAGGATGAGAGAGAACCGTATATACGATCGTTTTCAACGATGCAAGATATCCTCAAACTGTACCCCTCCACCCCATCCCACCACGAGTTCTCTTCTATCTCGTCGTTTTGTAATCTGGAAAAACATTTTTCCGCTTTCGAATTCGCTGTGAGGAGGACGTATAGGTGGAGAAGAGGGTGAGTGGATAGTGGGTAAGAAGGGATGAAGAAGGGAGGAAGAAGGGAGGAAGAGGGGCGGTAGATGTTTCTGGTTATAGCAAGGTGTAGAGGGGTGAGGGGGGGGGGTGAGGACGGTTGCGGAGGAAAAGGCAGCCCGTAAGTCGCGGTAAGCCTACTACGGGCGTACTTAGGGAGGATTCCCTCTTGGGCTCTATCAGCATTCGGATAAGCCGTATCCGGTATTACGCTGTTCCTACCTTGCCAACAACGTGGTTTTGCGCCGGTAAAAACTGCAATCGAGCGAAATACACCGAAGCAGGTTCGAGGAAGATTAGGATGGAAAGAAGAGAGCTAAAGTCCACCGTTTTCGGT
Source organism: Polistes canadensis (assembly GCF_001313835.1). NCBI lineage: Eukaryota > Metazoa > Arthropoda > Insecta > Hymenoptera > Vespidae > Polistes > Polistes canadensis. The sequence continues at coordinate 110,165 of NW_014569647.1, forward strand.
GTGCGCCAAAGGTAGGTGGATAGATGGCAAGGGAGGAAAAGGGGGTTGTTGGGAGTTGGGAGTGGGGTAGGAATAGGTTCAGTATTACGTATATGTATTACTTGTGCAATGTGTGTGCGTGTTTGTATGTCTCTCTCTGTGTCTGTCGGTGGATGATGACGAGAAAAGGATCGTAGTAAAGTACTACTACCGAAACGAGCTATCCTACTTTTCTGTGATACACATCCTTGATCCAGTTAGCACGATGAACCTTTATCGACCTCTCGGTTCGACTCGCCGCGGTGCTCTCCTTTTTCGAGATTGACATCGAATTAGTCGTTGAGAAAAGCTAGCTTGTCCTTGTCGTTGTCGTTTTCTTCATCTGTTAGTCAAACGAATGAACGATTCGGCAAAATTTTGTCATTTTCTATAACCCCCTTTTTATCTACTTGAGCAAGCACGAAACGTAATTTTCTTCTTTAATTTTTTTTTTGGTTTTTTTCTGTGTTTTTTTTTTTTTTTAACCGAAATGATGAAAAAAAATAACACCGAGATACGATGATGGATAATATTAAATTGAGAGGATACTAAAGGTGAATTTTAATATCTCAGAAGTGGACGTAGCGAATCGTCGAGGATCGGTAAGTCTGTATTTTATCGGTCACCGTGTTTTCGTGACAGCCATTCTGAGAAGCAATGAGTACGTTTATCGTGTATCTACCAGGGCATCTGTTACCCTATCAACGCGGCCTCGTTCTGCCAATGAAATACTTACTCGTATATATCGCCACACATTATCGGGATAAAACTCGATAACCTTATTTAAACAAATATCTACATAATAAAGATCCAATAAAAAAAAAAAACAATAATACGCTGCATATTTAATTTCTTTACAATTATCTCTTTTCTTATTAAAGATCTATTTGCGAATAAATTTATCCGTTATATGGTTGCCATAAAAAAAACAATAAATAAATAATAAAAAAAAGTGTCTAGAATATTTATAGTTACTACGTAGATATATTAATCATCGAACATAGTCTCGTCTCGTCTCGTCTCGTTTCGTCTCGTCTCGTCTTGGGTTTCTCATAAAAGATGTATACCTTTTACTCGATTAAAAGGCAAGTATTTTTGTGTTATCACCGTTAAGATATATATCCTCGTTAGTCGGAGTTTAAGAGGGTGCAAAGTTACAACGATTTTCTCTTCACGAAGGGTTAGAAGACTAGGGTCGGGGTCGTAGGTAATAAAAGAAGAAAAAAAAAAAAAGAACACGATCAACCACCCGCGCGAACATATACACACACCCCACAAAACACGTAAGTAAGCACGCTCGTATAGACACACACACACACACACAACCACCCATCCACCAACCTATACAGTAAAAAGAAAAAAGAAAAGAAAAATAAAAAAAAAAAAAGGCAGAGAAAAAGAAGACACGGGATCGCAAGCAAACGCGATGCCAAGCGTGTTTAAATTCGTAGTCGCGGCTCCCGTTGACATATCGTGGGCGGACAGAATGCCATACTTCACTGGGACAGGAACACGGCCTCGATTTTAGGGAGGACATACTAGATTTCGCGATCTAGGTACACCAGCGTAGTTTCCCACGCGGTCGGAATGCGACTAAGCAGATTAAAGCATGTTGCGGCGAATAGAATCGCGTGGCTGTTCTCTGTCTCTCACTTTCTCTCTTTCTCTTTCTCTTTCTCTCTTTTCCTCTTTCGCAAATTCTTTTGAAAAAGAGAGAAAATGAGAGAATAGTCCTTGACAATAAAAGGCATCTGACGATTTGCTCGGACGACCGTACTCGTCATACCGGTTCAACGAAGCACCGTTAAATCCAAAATCCTTTAACTAATTGTGCATTTATACGGTCTTTTCTACTTTGACATGTAGATACGTGAAGTTCCATAAGTACTCTATATATAAAGATTCATTAACGAGCTTAAGGATTGTGTAATCGTGAAAATTAGAATTCTTTATGAAAATTTTGTGATACTATCTCTCGTAGGTATCTCCAAAATTAATCCGACCTCGAATTATATCTCGCGTGTGTGTGATTCGATATTTAATAGATTAATAAAACTTCGAAAACGAATTTTGTAATTTTTGTTTGATTATTTATTTATTGTTTTTTTTTTTTTGTTATTGATTAGAACTAATGATTTTTTTTTTAACTACTACATCTTTTTTTCGTTCGCGTGTTACGTATATTCTATAAATATAGTATGAATATATATATACCGCGTAAGTATAAACGTAATAATATTCCAACTAATTTCACGTGGAATCCCTATGCAATTTCCTGCTGCGTTCTACATTTTTCGAAAATACGAGACCAAATAAAGTCGACGTGTACGATGGGAGAGTGAGAGAAAGAGAAAGAGAGAGAGAGAGAAAAAAGAGTGAGTAGGAAAGCTCGGTCGCTATTTTCATACGCACGCACGTATGTGAACTCGTGTGGTGCTGGTGGGTCGTATAAAAGGCTACGGTACGAGAATCGTAAATCCGAGTGTAAATTGCCGGAACCTCGTTTTTTTTGTTTTAATTCGTTCAGAGTACATACCCACATACATTCATATGTACATATATACAACCATACATACATACATTCATAGTTATATATATATATATATTATATACATATATATATATATATTAGTTGCCGCAACCAGCCAGAGCACCATTAATCTAAGTGCCTGCACAAGCGTAAAATTGATGAAAATAGCATAATGAGGAGTTAATTGGTCGCGGTAACGCGTAGCGAGTGGATTTAATCAAACTCATTCTACGTGAAATTCGGTTTTGCGATTTGTCTCGACTTTGGACATTTCCCGACTACACACGGATAATATGTTGTCCAATTTTTTTTTCTCCTTTTTTTTTTTTTACAATGCGAAACAAAAACAAGCCAAAAAAATAAAGACGAAGCAAAAAGTTGTCAATCGTCGATGAAGAAGAAAAAAAGAAAAAAAAAAAGAAGACAACGTGATATAAATAAAATAACGAGAAAATAAAAGATATGAAACGATTGGGTATCGTTTTGTTTCGCTAAGGAAAAATAGTAGGACGATACCTTGGATAAAGGAAAAAAAAGTAAGGTAGAAAACCTGTGGGAAAACGGGCCATCGTGTGTTCTTTTTTCTTTTTTTTTTTCTTACTCTTCCTTCTTTTTCTTCTTCTTCCACAGGTTCAGTCCCACTTTAAGAAAAAGAGAAAGAAAGAAGAAGGATAGAAAGAGTGGGCAGGGGGGTTAGGAGAACGGGGGCTACTCTGTTCTTTCCATTCATTCTTTACTGGAAGGCCGTACGCGTTTTTCCTCTCTCTGGAAGGTAATCCTGCCGTGTCAGATCAGAGACAGCTCGGTATCCCTTGCTGAGTGCGCTCGTCTGTTTTCTTCTTTTCTCTCTCTTTCTCTCTCTCTCTCCTTTTCTTTCTTTCTCACTCACTCACTCTCTTTTTCTTTATTTTTATCTTTATCTTTTTTTTCTCTCTCCTTCTCTCTTACTTTTTTTCTCGAGATACCATCGGTGTTACCTCTTTTCGAAGAAGGTCCTCCTCTTGCACTATGAAAGCATCTCTTTTCGTAGCCTCGGTCAAGTGGAACGATACTATAGCAAGCACGCGATATATCCGGCACATCCATGAAACGAGAAAGTCCTATCTGAAATCGAAGCATTTCCGAGGAATTTTCGTTTCTAATGGAATGAGGGATTCCATGAGGGTTGTGTCTCTCTCTTTCTTTCACGTTCACTTCCATTGCTACTCTCTCACCTCAACCCTGCCCCCTCCTAACCCCTCCTGACCCCACCCACTCAACTACCATGGCCCTTCCTTCGATCTCCAGTCGGAAAGTAGTTGGGAAATCCTCTTCTCGACGTAAAGTGGATCTTCATCGGGAATCGGGGCCACCTATCGCGAACTCGCTTCTGTTTTTCTTCCCCCTACTCTCGTTCTTCTTCGTTCCTTCTTCTTCTTCTTCTTCTTCTTCTTCTTCTTCTCCCGTTGAACCTGAGAAATCAAACCCCCTTCTTCCATCTCCTCGTTTCTCCACCTCAGAGATAAATTCGTTCATTTCCAAGGGAAGGGTATATTCTTCAACGAGATCGACTTTGTGTCATGAAGTTTCTTTCTACGGGTAAACTAGTTAACTTATCTTCTTTCTTTCTTTTTTTTTCTTTTTTTTTATTCTCATTCTTGTTGTTATTATTATTATTATTATTATTATTATTATTATTATTATTATTATTATACGATATATATTTTTTTTCTTTTGTTTTTGTTTTATAGGTCACCATTCGTTTTAATCCAAGCGTAATAAAACTTATAAATCCGTATTACGTTTTCAATTAAATTCGTTTTTGCTGGATCTTTTTCGTGGAAAACAATATTCAACACTTATATACCGCGAACAGTGTAAAGGATTTTTTTCATTATCGTATTACACCACGTGTTACATACGTATACGCGTATGCGTAATACGTGAGAATAAGTATGGTACACTTGTTAGAAGATAAATCGTTCCAACGGCAATATCTCGGAATATCGGGAAAACATATTTCATTATTAAAACGTAGCACGAAATTCTCTCTGTTTCTCGCATTTAATATGTGGAGACCAAACGATAAGTATAAAATTACTGTACGAGAGAGAGAGAGAGAGAGAGAGATAGAGATCATCGAAGCTTTACCGAGTGCGTTGGCTTTAAAATAATCTCGTATAAAGGAAACAGAACAGAACTGAAATTCTAGCAGCCGGTTTTGTTAGCGAATCGTCGAAAATCGCGGCGTAATCCGGACCGATGAAATTCTACGATCGTCTAAGCGGGTTTTCCTTGGAAAATCCTTCCGTAAATTTGTGAAGTCGAAAATCCTAGACGTTTCATCTCTCTTTCCCTCTCTTTCCCTCTCTATCTCTCTTCTTCCCTTGGCTTCTTCAAAAACGTATAGAAGGATTCTTATTTGTTAATCTAGTAACTTCTCTAGGAAACTAATTAGGAATGCGTTAAGTATATCTATATAAGTATACATAATATATATATATATATATATATATATATATATATATATATAATACTTACGTTCGTCTGGAAATTATTAAAGGGATCAAGGTAACGTGGAAGAAAATAGGAGAAAAGGGACAAGGCTTAGCAACGATCTTACTAATTAGCGTTGGTAGTCCTTTACCAACCATACCGACTACTTCCACTTTTCTTTGAATTCCGTATTATATTCTTTATTAAAACTTCAAAGCTCTCGTTAAATTTTCTAACGTGTTTACGACCGTACGTATACCGAATCGTACAATCGTACGCGTTGTTATTATCGTTAATTCTTTCCTTTGCGAATAGAAAGAAGATGAATATTTTTTTAAAACGCGGTATCCGGTTAATAATATACGAAAAATAATTTATTTATTTTATTCGAAGATCACACACGCAGTTCGTAATCGTCGGTTGGAGGGAGAGAGAGAGAGAATATTCATTAAAATCGAATCTCTAAGTGAAATAATATTTAAAAATTCTATTTATATATTACAATACGATTATCTGACTCGTTGTTACTCGAATGTTTAACTATACGAACAAATGTTTTTCAGGGAAAGAATTTCAGAACAATTCGAACGAGTGACAAGTTTAGTTTATTCTTGAGTAGGAGAAAGGAATAAGAGAAAATGAAAATGAAAATGAAAATGAAAAAGGAAGAGAGAGAGAGAGAGGAAGGCCTCTCCTCCCTCTCTCCCATCGGCCGTGGGAGGCGTAGAAGAGATTGATGGTGGAGCCAGTCATGTGGTTCTAATTTGCCCTCTATTACCGAGCCATAAATTTCTCCGGCAAAAAAGGTGACCGCGATATCGTTATGGGTGTGCCGCTACCAACCGTCGTTGTTGGCTGCTGCTGGTGCTGGTGCTGGTGCTGGTGGTGCCTCACGTCTGACGTAAAAGATGTCGGTGAAAAATAACGTACGGAAGGAAAGAAGAAAATTTTCGAGTCATTCGAAACATAGAAATCGAGACTTGACGTATGGGGAAGAAGAAGAAGTATCACTGAGATAAACTTAAATATCTTACAAGAACCGACAAAAAACAAAATCATTCGTTTAATACATACGTTTCATATTTCTGTTTTATAAATAAAAAATAAAACAGTAAAATGAATTACTCTAATCCTTTTTAGGAAATATATGTTTAACCATTTGAATCCTTTTTTTTAGAATTCTTATAACACGCGGATTAGAGATATAATTATTATTTTTATTTTAATTTTAAAATCGAACGTTAGATATACTCAATGTAAAATTGTATAATATTCAAAGGTGTTTATGATAATAGTTCGTAATAATATTCCATCGAGAAGTCGATTAAAAGTTTCAACTTCATGGTTAGAAACATTCGATAGATCTCATCAGGACGGTATCATTTTTTAAAAGAATCTATTATGGTGATCATTCGAAAAGTTTTGTAAGTATGTAAATGGTCTTGAAAAGGTAGGTGGTTTCTGAGTGACCTGTCAGCAGCAAGTTCCGAGCTGCAAGCAATGAGACTACGCGTATCCACCATTTTAAAATGGAAAGAGATGCAGCATCAAGTCGTCTCTGTTTAATGCACGAAAACGTCATAATACATTGTCCGGTTTTACCTAACGAACGACGAATATTACCGTATAATGAAGGTGGAATATTTAAAAGATTCTTCTTCTACCGTTACTCGCGTAAATCCGTGCGATTCTAATTAAAATCGTTTAATTGATTTATAGAGCTCTAACTCTCATTTCCTTTTTTCTATTCGTCTCTTTTTTGTTTTTTTTTTATTTCCTCCATTTTTCCTACCTTTTCTTTCTTTCTTTCTTTCTTTCTTTTTTTCTACTTTTTCTTTTCTCTTGAATATAAATTAGATCGATAATGGTTCGGTTGTTCGTAGAAAGAGAAAGGAATATTCAACGGATGCGTTTTATGATTTCACATTATACGATGGGCACGCATGGACACGAAATACTATGGATATTATCGTGTATTTCATACTATCGATTCCATATTTCGATGTACGAAATTGTAATAATACACTATTAGGACATGCCCGTGGTATTAGTAATAGTACTGGTAATTGTCATAAATGGAATATTCCGATAGAACAAATATTGACAGATACAATTTCGTGATGATAACAAGACTGCATGTTCCACATTCGATCTCTATCATGGTAAATTTGTTCAAAGTAAATTTGTAATCGGCTTGGAAACTATGTGTATTTGGAAAAACGATGATCGAATATGAAAATGTAATTTCATCCAAAATATGTTTTGATCACATTTTAATAATAATATTATATTATTGAAATATACAGGTTAAATACTATTTTGTCATTTATTAGATTTTCATTTTTTCATAAAACATACATATGTACATATATATATATATATATATAGTATTGTACATCGTACATACACCTTATACCTCACGCATATGTGTTTATCTTAAGCCGTGAGACATTCTAAACTACGTCTCTGTTTCGGAAACTGTTTCGGACATGTTCAGTGTTACCTCAAGCTGAGTTACTGAGACATTTAGCGTAGTAACCAGTACGCGTGCGGCTAGAATTAGTTCTGTGGTTTTGCAGAGACTCCAAGTTCCTCGGTTCTTCTGCATGGCTACGGTAAAATACTTTTATTCTACATATTTTTTCATTTTATACGAATTATTCAATGTTTCTCGCGCGTAAACACTTTCGCGAAAACGTTACTTATTATTTTCTTCCTTTATATTAATATTATCATTCATCTATGCACAATTCTCGATTATTATTAATATTTATCGATACGTTAATTAAAAAAAAAAAAGGAAAGCGGCGGGGGGGAAAGCTTCGTAAAGAATACAATAATAATAATTCGATCGATCAGATATTACGACGAAATCAAATATTTGATAAATTTTTAATGAGAAAAAAATAATCTTAATAATAGATGAAAAAGAAAAAAAAAAAAGAAAAAGAACAGAAAGGAACGTCAAGTTATATTAGTAATAACAACGTTGATGTTCTTTTTTTTTTTTTTTTGCAATTATGCAGTGTTTGACGAAGAACGTTGTTTTATCCACGCCTCGGTCACAGAAGATTTTTCTCATCGTCTCTCTTTCTTTCTCTTTATCTTTGGCGCCCTCCTTTGCTTTAAGGGGTAAGAAGAGAAGAGAACGGGAGTTGGTCAGCGTGTGGGATAATACTAAAGGGAATACCCGTTAGGTTAGGAGAAGAGCGAACACGATGAGAAGAGGGTGGAAATAAGCCGAGTGGAAATTACGCGATGCAAACTCCCTTATAGGGACAGGTTAAAGATTTTTTATAACGGCACCGCCTACCATCTCAGATTTTCAGTCGTGATACTATCGAGCTATTATAAAAAAAAAAGAGATATAAAAAAAGAAAAAAAAGAAAAGAAAAAAGAGAGAGAGAGAATATTAAAGAGAAAGAGAAAGAGAATGATGGTCGGATAGAAAAGAAGAAGAAGAAGAAGGAAAATCACTATTGAAGGAATAATTTACGCTGGAAGAAGCACACTTTGTGCCCGCAATTTTTTATTTTCCAATAAAATTATATTGTCACACTCACCCACACACACAAACAATTATACACGCACACAGATATTCATTATAGATTTATTAAAAGGAATGGTATTGCATCCGTATCATATATTCTAGTCGATCTACTTATGAATTTAAGTCGAAATTTACTTCCTAACGCTTTCGTTTAATTTCCGCATTTGCGGTTAAACCATAACGCTAGAATGTAATATTTTGTTGGGAACAGATGACTGTACAGTTTGCAATGCGCAATAAAAAGAACGAGTAAGGTCGAAACGACGTGCCAGCAGCTTGGCGAGAGTCTAATTATTCCCAGACACGAGGTAACACGCATTTCACTGGAAATGTAGGTTAAACGTCGTGCCGTTGTCCGATTCGAAAAGGCAAGACCTGTTACCGGAACGGTCGAAACAACGAAGCAAAGCTTTAACAACGAAGTTGCCCGCCAATTAGGAATTTTTACTTCGACTATTAAAAACAATAACTATTATGGCACTTTGTAAAATCATTAACCGTAACTATGACAATTTGATTCTTCGATATCAATTAACACATTTCATATAGATAATAATTGACATAAATTAGGGATAATCTTATTTACAAATTTGGATATAATTAATAAAATATCTTGTACACTTTTTCTGACAGAATCTCAAACAATCGTAGTAAATCATTTAAAAAATGCTGAATACAAAATATGATAATAATATGTTTTTACGTTTCCATTGAAATACGAAGATACATTTACAACGTGCCAATATCTAAATAGTTATCGATTCTATCGATAACATTTGTTAAAACGTTATATACTACTTTAACTTCTTATTTTTTTATTCCCGTCGTGTTTTCGTAAAAGCGGTAAGGAAACGATAGGATATCGTTATATCGTAATATTTGTCTCTTTTATCGAAGTACGTTGAATGCATCTTTCATTCCTCGTGAGATCACAGTTCGCAGTTTAAAGCTGGCTTCTTCGTTGGTTCTTTCCTGTCGAGAGCGGATGCATTTCTATTTCTCTTTCTCCTTATTTCTATCTTTTTCTTCTCGCTTACTCTGAATAGGACTTCGTCCGGGGCAAGCAAGATAGTTCTCGATTCGCTTTCATCGGGATTTCCGAGGATGCTTTACAATCAGTCCTGTTCAATATCTTCAACGTATAGATATATATATATCCCCATAACGGATTCGATACAAATAGAGAAACCTTTTATATTTTACATAACATCTGCTTCGTTAGATCATTGACTAGTACCTTTACGTTTTTTGATATATTTTAAATCTCGTAATTGTCTCGCGTCAAACTTACATTCATTCATTCATTCATTCATTCATTCATTCATTTATTCGTTCTCGAAAAAAGATTGCTCTTGAATAAATTCAATTCGTTTTTTTTTTGTAGAAAGTTAAATGATATCCATTTACATTGCTATTATAAAATATTACATTTATTATCGTGATATTAAATCGACATGTAACTCTTATAGTATCATTAATCTCGCGTTACAAAGTTTTTCACTGTATACATTAAGCTCTCTGTATTGTTGTTTCTTGTAGTATTTTATACAGCAATCTCTAAGATGAAAGTATTACAGTAATATGTAGTTTGATGTTTTTCGTCAGGCTTTATTCATTCAGTGCAATCCTTGTAATACTTTTTAACTCTTGTTAGCATAACATGTAACTTCTCATTCAATCGGATTCCATAACAACTGCAGGTCGAAATAGAAAACTCGATTTTGTGTCTGGCGAATGCCTGGCTTTTCTATTTCGTACAATGCCCGGCCCATATGAGGGCCAAGTGTATAATTTTTATTATACATAAAAGTATTTTATATTTATATTAAAGAAGAACAGTTTTTCCACGTACAAGAGGACTGAAAAGTTCAAAGTTTATCATGGAAAAGTGGTAGAAATCTTTGTCACGAATTTTGAAAAGGTTTCGTCAAGATTTTGTCATACTTACACGTAACAAATAGAAGTAATACCTATATATATAATATAATAGAAATGTAGTGCATCTTATACGTAGAGGAAGGCTGAAAAGTTTTGAGTCAAACATGCGAAGGCATTGCACGAAATAACATTTACACACATTGAATACATCAAAGTATTTTATATATATATATAAAAGAAGAGTAGTTTTCTTACTTATAGAAGAGCTTAAAAGTTCTTACTTTAAATATAGCGGTGATAAATTAAAATGACTAATATAAGACGGTGAATAATTGAAACAATCGCAATATAACATTGGTGTTTGATTTAGAAAATAATATGATTTTATATATATATTTTATATTAAAAATACATATTTCTTAATATAGTTTAATCGATCGTTCGTGTTTGTGAAATAGGTAGAAGTTGTTTACTGTAATACGATATCCGTCTTTAAGAAAATCGACTTAAAACAGTGGAAGCTTTTAGGAAAGTCCTTCGATAGGAAGATGTATATATATATATATATACATACATGTATATATACTGAAGTAACAGGAGATACTTTGGATCGATGGAAGGAAGAAGACTCTTGGTTCTCTCGCTAGCTAGTGGCGGCTGTCTTTCTTTCGAAAAATCAGGATCACGTTATTGGACGGTTCGCGTCGATCGGATTTCGCAGCTCGTCGAAGGCAGTATCTAATGGAAAATGAAAGGTTCACGTGGCGTACGGTCTCTCTCCCCCTGTTCGTAAAGAATTTTCGAAAGAATCTCGTCTTCCGGATAACCCACATTCCGTACCAGCGAAAAGTTTTAACGCTCCTCGGATAGGATTTTCGACAAGACAAAAATGAAAAAAAAAAAAATAAAAAGAACAAAAAAAAAAAGACATTAAAAAGAATCAAACGATATTCGATATACTTTTCCTTTAATTTCTCTAATTACAAAGAATAACACTATAATTGGGTGATTATAAGAAAATAAAAAGTCATATGTATATATAAATAATTGTACAAAATTTTAAATAAAATCAGTAAGTATTAAGCTTTCCTTTTAATAACAGTTCAAAGATTATCTCTCTCTCTCTCTTTCTCTCTTTCGCGTTTATCATACTCTAATTTAGAAAGTAATTTTCTTTAATGATCCCGGTTTAAGAAAATTACGATACCAACACGATGGTGTATAACAGAAAGAAAGAAAATTACAACTCTGACGGCGTAACGATGAAAGAATCACATTGCTTCTAGCAAGAGAAAAAAAAAAAAAAAAAAAAAAAAAAAAAAAAAAAAAAAGAAAAAAAAATAGAAAAAGAAAAAAGGAAGAATCCTTTCTTATTTAAAAGTACGTCAGCCACGAGGTGGTGGTACTTGGGCGTGGACTTCATTCACTTACCATTATCCTTCTTGGTGTGGTTTCTTCGGTTGGGTAAGTACAGAAATGTCGCACTTTGCCGTTGCACGGAAGGAAGTAGTTACGTTTTATAACCATGGGTAATAATCGTTTTCTAGGTCTATAGCTCGCAGGATGTCTCGATTTTAAAAGTCGTCGTCGTAATCGTCGAGTTGAACCTTTTCAAGTTGGTAGGTGGTGGTGGTGGTGGTGGTGGTGGTGGTGGCATCTACCAAAATATCGCATTAACATAATCCAAACGTGGCTCGTAACATCGTTAACTTTCAAATTGGTCGTACCTTGGACCAAAAGGAGAAGTAGAAGGGGGAAGTGGGGAAGTAGGAAGGGGATATAGAGTAAGGGGGTGAAGGAATAAGAAAAGAAGGCCACTCTCTCTCTCTAGCTACCAACCTGATCGGTACTTATTTCGAATGTCACGCTATTCTCGTTGTTACGGTAAAAAGCTGAGCCAGACGCTGACTTTTAAACGATAATGCTTTTTAGAGAAAGAGACTCTCTATCTCTTTCTCATTCTTTCTGGCCACTTTCCACCAACGACGAAGACTACGACAATGACGACGAAGACGACGACGACGACGTTCTTCGGTTTACCGAGCGAACCACTTAGCACGAACTTCCTGGATATCCACTATTAGGCTCTCTTTCTTATGTGTAATAGTATATCTTGTGTAAGATAGAAAAATACGGGAAAGAGAAATCTCATGATGAGTCTCATTTTAATCTTTTTGGAAAGATATCAATTACTTCTTTGTACATATGGGGTGTATTAATGTCAATGATACGATTGAATAGAAAAAATGATTTTACGTAGAAAACAAATAATTTGTAAAGAAGGATATAATTATTTTTCGTTCGTGTCTCCGTGTTTTTTGTTTTTCTTAATTTTTATTATAAAATTGTATAAATTATTCATAAGTTTTGAATTATCTTTTCAATAACTTATCATTTACAAGCATTTTCTTTCATTTATATGTTTTCGTATTCATTATTCTCGGTAATTCTATCTTCAATCGTATTACATTATCCTTTTGTTAAATCTGTCTCCATAAGTCGAATTGTGACCATGATGCAACAGCTGTAGCTGAGTATAATAGACAACGTTTTCCAATAGTCGTCATTCAGAGAGAAAAGTGATACAGGGGAAGAACAGTGCTGAGATTTATTGAGTGGAGTTTCTTTCACGATTACCATAAATCAGATGATAACGGGAAGATCGTTAAATAAAGAATATGTTAAATAATCAAACATAAGTTTTTCGAAGAAATGTTATTCCTTTATGATAAGGTATCACAGGGAATTTGGACATAAAAAAGAAGTAGAACTTAATTTAACTAAGTTGGACGTTTCGTCCCTTTATTGGGACTTCTTCAGCAACTTAATTTTTACAGTTCAGCGTCTTTTTTCGTGGTTATTCCTTTAGTTCGATTAATTTTTCATACACGTAAGACTTAACCATCCCGTTGATTATAATCATCTGTCTAGATACATCTCGTACGCGTATAATTCATAGAATACGTATATCGTTACGAGAATTTCTAACAAAAGGATATAAATACTTGGAGAATGATACTGCTATTTCTTTCATTAAAGTATTAACTCGATGACAATGATGGATCATCATCCACCACCGTGGTATTACTCGTCGTTGATTATCAACGTTACGAACATAAGTACCATAGTCGTTCCCTTTTCGAGGTTCGAGCTTGTCGCAATCGGTACGACTGTCGGGGATATGCGAGCTGTGAGCTGTACTCCCTTACGAACATTCGTCCCAATATCCAGCAGTCGAAGCAAACATTGGCAATTAATTCTAACCGTACGCCACGAATGCACAGTATCTGTCCGCTATCAGTTTCGAGCTCGAGGGAATACGTGTGTGTAACAGCCAAGCCCATTTCCCTACAGATTTTCCCTCACCTTTCTGTCCCTATCCTCTTCCTCTTCCTCTCTTTACTACCAACGTTCCCATCCTTCCTCCCTTTCTCTCTCTCTCTCTCTCCCTTATTTTTTTTTGTTAGTCACCCCTCTCTCTCTCTCTGCTATCGTTCTCTTCGTGCCAACCGGTAACCCTTTTCGTGTATATCATCACAAGCTTAAATCGTTGAGCTCAGAGAAGATCTAAAAGGGTTAAAACCTTATGCCCGATTATTCCCATGATCACCCTAATTACTATGCTCATCTTTAGTTTGATTAATTCACTTATTACAAACAAAATATAATTTTTTCTTCTTTTATAATAATGTCGTCGTCGTCTATAATCTTGATAAATGTTAATCTTATTTAGGTTGATTTCATTAAAATCATATATAGTTTTAAAAACGAGATCAATTTCTTACGTATACTAATGATTATATATATATATATATATATATATATATAAAAGAAAAATAAATTCGTAATAATGTTATTTCAAGAAATGTAGGAGAATTTGGAGTTTAACGTTAGTTCGTAGCTAACGATCTTTACCTTGTTTGAGCACGTGGACGACTTAAAACGGGTCTCTACGTTAGGTATATAATGTTAACGAGGAATCTTTAATGTACCGCGAGCGGGCATGAGAGCATACCGAATGCGTGCTTCGAAACTACGAACTTGGAACTTGGACCGCGTCCACGCGGAACGTCGTCCTCGTTTCCCCTCATCGTTGGGAATTTCTAACGTCGGTGCTCGTACCTTCTCGTAATTATTAATATACTACTGGAAATTCTCCGTTGTCTCAGGAGATTCCTTGAAAACGAGGTACGTTAATAGGTACGATGAGACCATCTCGATAACATCGGTGGCTCAGTAATGTATAATCAAATTCGTCCTTCGTGAAATTCTGCTTTGCGATAAGGTCTTCATAATTGTCTTAAACCTAATCAAAATTTCACATACTCAAATGCAAATAAATACAATTCTATTGAAATATAAATAGAACAATCGTCATTTACCTATATAAAGTTGCATATATATATACGGGATTCAATACGGTATGATTTTCTTTTTGAAGCTTTCAACGTTAAGGTTCTTATCCAATAAGAAGAATTCGCGTTATGCAGTCCTCATATCCGCCTTTATGGCTCAACTATACCACATTATTGGGCTATCTTATGTATCATCCACGTGCTCACGTAAGACGTTTCTCTCTTGAACGTTTCTCGTTGAGAATGGGGCAGGAGAAAGGGGGGGCGTAGGGTAAAAGAAGAAAAATTGATGCTTTGCCTGACAAAAAAAAAAGAAAAATAGAAAGAAAAGAACGGGGGAGTGAGGATAGACGAAACGACGGTCGACGAACGAACGGACGGGGTTGGGGTTGGGGTTGGAGTGGGCGCGGGTTTTGGGGAGGTAAAGGAAAAAAAAAAAAGGAAAAAGAAAAGAAGCCGCATGCATTGAAACGAATTCCCTTGTGTTTATGGTTCACCGAAGCGATTTGAATATACGCCCGAGCGTATATCCCTTCGATATTGCTGGAAGAATTTTTCGTATAGCGTGCACTTCAACGTATACTATCTTTTTCTTCAGAGTCCTTTTCCTTTTCACCCTCCTTAACGTGCGCATATCTTACAATATATTCGTGGATTATCTAACCACCCGGAAGAAATCTACGTTTGGAATGCGTTAAATCGAGGAACATCAATATCGGATTTCCCCGCTTATTTCATTTTCGACTCTTAACCTCCGGACGTATCGAACTTATTTCCTATTGGTTATATCTAGACTACATTTTTTTGTACTTTCTAGTTCCCGTGAGTATCTTCAAATCGATTGTCATCATTTGAAACCATATTTCGAATATAAGTATATATAAATGTATATATATTAGGGTGGTCTTTACTTATTTTAAGTATTTTGGAATTTTTATTTTCCGAGAAAGTATGCTTATATGATTCGAAATAAGTAAAATAAAAACATCCACCAAGTTACAAAGTAAGTTTCCATTCCAAAGTAAGTATCTTTAAATTCAATGTAAGTCTCCAATCTAAATACCATAAGATTTTTGGTATTGAATGTTCAATTTTTTATTTCAGTTTAACAAATTTGAAACTCTGCAGACTTTGTCTTTATAATCGTAGCTATATACTCACATCATTTTTTAACTATTATAATTTTGGAATCACAATTCTCCTGCAATTTTTTTCCCGTTGAATAGAAAATATGAAAACAACCAAATCTCGTTTAACATTTGCATTAAAATACGAAGTAACATATTCCTCAATCTAATATACAGATTACGGATTACTTTGTAATAGGAAAAAAAATATCATTACGACGAATGGTAAACGTATTAATCAGATAATTAATAGTCGACTAATAAACAAGATCATTATGAAAAAAAAGAGAGAGAGAGAGAGAAAAAAAAATGATTTCTCGTTCCGATCGAGTTCACGAGACAGGCGTATAAAAAAGCTCGTGGTAGTGGTTGTTGTAATAGAGCCGAGGTAAAGACACACAAGGTCGAGAGAGAGAAAAAAAGGTGGTGGTGCTTTTGTCGGGCATTTTTCTTCCTCTTCCTTTTCCCTTTTCCCTTCTCATTCTCCCTCCCTCCCTCTCTCTCTCTCTCTTACTCTCGTGTTTCTAGGAGGTCGATGGTTGTGAAGAGTAACCCTAAAGCTCTCTCGACGGTTCAATTGGTCGTAGCGACATTATCCTCCGACGATGAGATTCTATAGGTTTTCGAGGGTAAACGTAATACACTGTGAGCGAGACACAACGCTCTGGTAAGAGTGGCTAACGTCTCTTTGAATCGCGTGTAGAAGAAAGAGAGAGAGAGAGAGAGAGAGAGAGAGAGAGAGGAAAAGAAAGGCTTGATTGTAGTCTTGAAAAGAAAAAGAAAAAAAAAAAAAGGGCACCAGCAAGGCATAGCAGCTAGCTAGCTAGCTAGCAAGCAAAGTTATAAAAATGAAATAGTACGATTAGCCTGACAACTTTTTCTTTTATACGAACATTTTAAATGTAATTTTCTCTCTTTTCTTTTTCTTTTGGTTTTATATATGAAAATTACTTTTCTTTCTTTTATTTTTCTTTCAATAAACCTTAAAACACCAATAGAAGTACTCCTCGTATCTAAATACTTGGGTATCGATTTATCGAGTTATCTTTTTAAATACGATATTCTTTCTCCACGAGATATTTAATTAATCCATCTAATTATCTATTTCTTTTTTCAATCAGTAATACGATGTATTAGTTAAAGTCAATAGAATCGTGAGATTTCAAATGAAAAAGCTATCAAATATTTATCGACGTAGTTCGTTTATAAAAGAATGATACTAAATGCAACTTGACATGTTGATAAACTTGATCGGTATTTTAAAACCTTCTCTCTCTCTCTCTATCTTTCTTTCTTTTTTAATTAATAAAAAAATACGAATTATATATATATATATATATTTAAAATAAAAATATTCAATATTCTCGGGGTCGAGGAGGAATTATCAATTATAGGAGATACCCTATCGTTCGCGAAGCACGATATTTCTCATCTTTATGCGAAGCTTACTTGTAATTGAATTCGATCGTTGTCGTTGTAGATCTCCCTTGAAAAGCTTCGAATTCGTCGATCATAGAAGACTAACCATAAGAGAAAGACACAGAGAGTGTGTGTTTGTATAGATGTGTGTAAGTGTGTGTATGTGTGTGTGTGTGTGTGACAGAGAGAGTATACTATAGTACCGTCACCGTCCGCCCTAGAGTAATTACGCTTTGAGGCGTAATCCTCGCGTAACGCGGCCATGCCACAGGGATGCCAGGTATGTACGATCGAACCCTTATCTCACGGCAAATTTCATGAAGCCGTAGCGTAGAGCGTAGATATTAATCCTAGCAAAACGGCGAAGCTCGAACACAGGGAGTTGGAAAGAGCGATTTAGGCGGAAGCTGCCGAGATGGTGAATAAATTTCCTGAACAGGAGATTACTCCAATACTAGTTTCCAGTTTTCTCTTTCTCTCTCTCTCTCTCTCTCTCTCTCTCTCTCTGTTTCTCTATCTCTATCTTTCTCTATCTCTCTCTCTATCTCAGTTACTTACTTACTTACTTACTTATTTATTCTTACATTATTGGTGTGTTATCTTGTCTTACCTTTTCTTTCATTAACTTCGATATAGGATTTTAAACGACACGTTACGACCGATTACTATATTTACTTATTGAATTTTTATCTTTCAGTGTTGTAATATAATATATCTGTGTGTATATATGTTATAGTTATAAAGTATATAATTTCGATTAATTCGTGACAAACCTAGATATTAGGGTAATCATATAAATAGAATTTTATTACACGCGCTTAAAGTAATTATTCTGTTTTTCTTCTTTTTTTTTTTTTTTTAGGAAATAATCAGGTAAAATATATGAATTCAAGAGAATTCATTATAATAGTTGAAATACGAGATTGAAATTTGATTCGTCTTTAAATCTCTATTTTTATTTCTATAACAATGCTCGTAGTTATCCGTTCTTATTTCTTCCTGTAATTTAAAAATCAATGTTCTATTATTCGTAATGTTTCATCGGATCTAATCCACGAATCAAATATCAATTTTATATATTAACTTTTTTTTTCAAAGATATTGTAAAGATGCACAATTTACAGCATTGCATTCTCTGACATTTTCTGAACTTTACATGCTAAATTTATAACTCGATATGGTGTTCTACGCGTAAACAAAAGAGTGTACTTTAATTTAATATAAAAATCATTAAAATCCATTCACTTTTAGTATAAATAATATTTATCAAAACTTTTCAAAGAAATAGCAATGATTCACAATTTACAGCATTGCACAATCTCTGATATTTCTTTGAACAGTTTCTGTAAATATTTTTTATACTAAGAGTGAGTAGATTTTAATGACTCTAATATAAAATTGAAGTACTCCCTTTTTGCTGCGTGTAAAATACCTTATCGAGTTATAAATCGAAATGCAAAGGTTCAAGCTATATTTTCTAGACATTAGTTAGACAGATATTCATAGAGATTTCCACGGAAATCTGTATCTTTTGTTCCTTATCGATCGAAATGTTCTTTACCTGTTGAGTGGTTTTGGTGGGAAGGCTGTGTGTGTCTGTGCCCGAGAATGTATTCTTTTCAACATTGTTTAAATAGTAATTTGATATTCAATAGAATACCAAAGTATTTTATTCAATGTTTATGAAAAACTGTAAGAATTCTTCTGTTTTTGACTTCATCGGAATGCTCTTTGCATTGATGAGAATGCCGAGGAATTACCAGCAATGGCGGATTTCCGACTATGACGGTAACATATATATATATATATATATCTTCTATAATATCGAAAAATATTGTAATGCAGCGAGAAGAAAATAGTATTGGCTATATGGGATCTAAAGAAACTCTTTCTACGGTATATTCCACGCACGGTAAAGAGAAGAGAGAGAGAGTCCATGGTGCCACTGGAATCGTTCTTTACGTTCTCTCCTGTAATATGTATATATGAGTATGCGAAGGAAAACGTATGGGCTCCCTCGAGTTCCGTGAAAATTGTAGCCGCTTCGTAGGTCGGAAAGGCGGGTACATTTGCATGTTTCTCCCTGATACCGAGAGCACGATGGTGGTATTGCTCATGAATATAGACAGATATGATCGTCTCTTTTGGTAGACTTTACTCGGGCAAAGGGCAAAGCCAAAGTCGATCGCTTCGATGCCAGTCTAAAGCCAACGACAACGAGGAAGAAGAAGAAGAAGAAGAAGAAGACTAGGACGATCTATCAAAACGTATTCCAAGATTAAGATGCTCTCTTCTTCTACTTTTTCTTCTTATTTAAAAAATAAAAATAAAATATACTTTGACCCTATTTATTTTTCTTTTAATTTTAATTTTATTTTTATTTTTTAATACCCTAATTTTTGTATACTTTTTATATATCCTATAGGATTGTTCCATCGAAATGTTTGAATACGTTCTAATTCTTAGAAAATATTTAAGATCAAAAGGAGAAATGAAAATATAATATATATGATAATATATTTATATACAATACTTAATAAGGAGAGGATTAATGTTAAGAATTACACGAGAGAATCATTTCTACGTACGTAATTTCCTACGAGATACTACTCATAGTGACGAACACGGTTGAGTGCATAGAGCTAGGGTGGAAACTGCAAGGAGGAAGAAGAAGTAAGTCCGGAAGAGTGCTCCTAATTGTAACAAACAGCAGCTTTTATCTAGGTCTTTGGGAAAGAGAAAGGAAAAGAGAGTGAGAGAGAGAGAGAGAGAAATATATATATATATATATATATATATAGAGAGAGAAAGATACTATGTAAGTTCCTTGCAGATTATTTCCAAGCCCTAGGCCCTTCCTTCTCTCTTGAGCAATTTCGTTCTTCTGAAATCGTGGCTTCATAGTTGTGCTACTGCTGCTGCTGCTGAAGAAAATATCCAACTTTCTCTCCTTCTCTTTCGTTATCGTTGTAGATCGTAACTCGTCTTACAATTAACGCCTTTAAAGATTATTATTTTACTCGTCTCTCCCTCTCTCTTTCTCTCTTTCTTGCATAAATAATGTATATGTATATATATATATCTATACATATTTATTTACTTATATAAACGTTTTCTATTTATTTTAGCGAAAACGCTAAATTAATTTTTGGTATATAATGAATAATCGCCCGTTAATTCGTCAGTCACCATCTCTATTATTTTTCTTTCACGTTTCCTTTAATATTATTATTTTATTTTTCGTGGTTATTTCTCTTCCAACAGACTTACCACCACCTAAGAAGAAAAATAAGAAGAAGAAGAAGAAAGTTCGGTCTACTTCTCATATTTTCTTCGAAATTGCTTCGACGATACATAAAGAAGACACTGAACCTATACAAGTCTCTTTTACGAAAACCCCTCCGACATCCATGACTTTCTCTTTCCCCTTTCTTCTTTCGTTTCCTTTTCCCTCCTATCTGAGTTACGTTTTTTTTTTTTTTTCATTCTTTTTTGCTTTATCATTACGTTGCCCCAGGGCAAGACTTTGATTTAACTTCCATTTACCTTGAGGTTGCCGATGGAAAATATAATTATAATATTTCGAAGATGGCCCCCCCCCTCCTCCTCTCCCCATCACCCTATTCGTGCTTTTCTTACTGAACTGGAAAATAAACGGCTCGGTGCTTGCCTCCGAGCATGAGCAGCAACTTCGATAAATGGCTAACCTCTGTAAACGACGATCTTCCATCTCTCTCTCTCTCTCTCTCTCTCTCTATTTTCTTTTTTTTCCTTTTCTTCTTCTTCTTCTTCTTCTACTTCTTTCCACTCTTATTTCGAGATGAATGATATTCGTGTTTGATACGAGAATGTCGAAAGCTCGAAACTCTTTACGTTAGTTAGTTTCTAACGTTGCTCCTCGGCATACTCGTACTACCACTCAAGAATAATTTCATCGAAAGTTTACGGTTAATTTCAAAGTTTAAGATCGACGTTGGCGTGACACGGCATTCGACGAAACGCAATCTCTTCTTAACTCCTCACTTTCTATTTCTATTTCTATTTCTATTTCAGTACTATTTCCTTGCAATATATTCTATGCGAGTACATTGTGAACAACGAATGAAGAAAGAAAAAAAAAAATGACAAAGTATAGATTTGCCTCGGTAAATATGGAACAAGGGAACTATACTTCTCTTTCTCCTCCCCCTCACCCCACCCCACCACCACTCCTCATTTTACTCTTTCTTTTTCTTATTCTTCTTCTTCTTCTTCTTCTTATCCTATGGTTCGATGAAGTTCGGCAAACATTCGATGCCGTTTGTAGATCGACGATCACTGACTTTTTAATCCAACCATAAGGTAAGAGAAAGTTTAGCCACTCCTCCAAGTGCTCTGCTATTCCATCCTTTGCTATCTCTTATCCTTTATTAGACTCCCTTCGGACGAATAGCAGATGATGCGGTTGGAACTTCGTTTCGTGGTTAACCTTCCAGTTCGTTGCCATCGGAGATTATAATCATTTTAATCGTTCTAATTCGTTTTCTTTTATGTTTATCCTTTATATTATTCAACACATAGAAGAATAAGAAGAAGAAAAAGAAGAAAAGATAGATAACATTTATTATTAAACTAACACTCAAGCGAAACTTTCTTTTATCAGTTGATACTTTTCTTCGTTATATATTATATATTCGAGATACGATTTTTAATACTGTTATTATATTGTTTTTCTCGTTTCATCCTATAGTAGAGTTTTTTTTACTCATGGTTTGTTAAATTCTCAATTTGTATGTGTACGATTTCCCATGCATATGTATGCACTACTTCTAACAACAACAAAAACAACATTCAGCTCGATTCGAATCGATACTCTCTCGTTGATTCCATGAAGGGCAATTTCACGAGTCGTCGAAAAGTTTTCAGACATCAGTGCGTATTTTTAAGCGAGATAGGGAGAGAGAAAAAGAGAGAGAGAGAGAGAGAGACGAACCTTATTTATTGGTGAAAAGTCCCTCCTCGTCTATCAGTCTCTGAACGTGACCAGCAATCGCGTAGCCCTTTGTGTCCTTTGTAAAACTCGTAAAAAGTTTTTCCTCGTGAATTTGGTGAGCTTTTCGAAATCGTATCCGTTTCTTACTAGTATCCCTAGTATTCCTAGTACTCGAAATTACATGTTTAAAAACAAAACTCTCTTTTGAAAGGATTTCGACTATCCTGCCAAGTATACCGCGATAAGGCTATGAAAAGCTTTGTTGATTCTGTCCTACGAAAGCAAGGAAGAAAGAAGGAAAGAAAGAATGAAAGAAAGCACACCAATAAAAGGCAAGTTTCTCGAACAGATTTATTTCGAAAAGTCGCGACCGACTTTACTCAAGATTCTCTTTCTCTTTCTCTCTCTCTCTTTCTTCTTCTTCTATTTCTTCGCCAAGTAACATCAAGGTAGCCTCACACCAAAACACTTCCCAATGTTTTCTCGCATTTCTATCTTTGAGTAGTTTGACGAATAAAACGAGAAAGCAAGACTTTTCGGGTTATTTTAATTCAACGATTTAATAGTCCTGTTCCAATTTAGTAATACTATTTTCGCGCGCGTGTGTGTGTGTATGTGTGAATACTTTATTTTTTGAATAAAAAAGAAGTCGAATGTAATTTAAAATGTTATATGCAATACAATAATATGTTAATACACAATGCATTGCGTAAAGTAATCTTGAGCAAAAGTAACTAAAATTGTATGCAACGTGTATATGTACAATTTTCCTAGTCCTTTGTTCACGGAACTTTAAAAACATTTTTTTGTTTGTAAAATCTTGTAAAATGTATGGCGATCGTCGTAGTTTTTTTTTTCTTCTTTTTTTCCTTTTGTTTTTATCTTTCTCGTAGAGTTTATTGCAGAACATGAATTAAAACTCTTGTTATTCCGGCAAGAGAGAAAAAGAGAGAGAGAGAGAGTGAGAGAGAGAAAGAAAGAGAGGGGAAAGAGATGTGTTATTATTACGTTTCTCTTGTTTTGAAATCTCCCGCGGACGACTCCTTTGTTCGGTAGCGCGCAATCACACAAACGAAGTGAATTAGCAACGTAGGAAAATTAATTAATTCGCTATCTCTGTGGGAGCACCTTGTCTTCTCTTTGTGTTTCTCGAATGATGCGCATATCAGCTAGCAAATTAATGAGCAGGAACGAGTAAGAGTAGCAATTTACGTATGTTACACGTAAAAGGATAGGAAGGATGTGTATACGCGGCACTCTGAAAACGACAGTGAAACGCGTTAATGGTTTCCTAAATGCTGCTACTATTATTGTTTATGAAATAATAATTAAAAATTAACGGATAAACGATAAAAATTTATAAATATCTCATTAGCTAATATGATGTTATTATGAAAAAAGAAAAGGAAAAAGAAAAAAAGAAAAAGGAAGAAACACATTTTACATACGACGTAATATATTAGTTTTTATTTTACAAGATATAAAGAAGAAAATATTCAGTCTCTGTAATAAAAACAACAAAAACAACAACAGCAAAATGCAACATATTCTATCGTCATAAGCAAAGAAGATATTTCCAAAGGTCTAATATAAAGTGACACACCCGTTGTATCTGTAGTCTAGTTTTTGCTTAGTGTCTCGAAGAAAAAGAAGGTAAGGATAAAGGTCGAAAATAGGAGAAGGGACAATGCCTTGACGTATCGTCCTGTCATCGGCACGACGACAACACCTCTACCTACGAGCAAGTTGTACGGTTCGTATAACCTGACCGAATTCAGACACCAATGGAATACATACGTGTACTTATCTCTTATCCCTTGTGCCCTAGCACGCCCTTCGCCTTCTTTCGCCGAGAGTTATATCTTGGTTCGGAGTTCAATGAAAGCCTGTTATCATGTGGGGTAGAGAGAAAGATGAACGTTTTCACAAAACGTTGCTTCGTCTACAAGCTACTCTGCCGTGTTACTCGACGACGTGACGACTATCGATCAGAGGTGTCCGTTCTCGGGTCCCTTTTCCCTTTCCCTCACCTTTCCCATCCCCCTTCCTTTCTTTGCCCTCCGTGTCTCTCCTCTTTTACAACGTGAAAGCTCTCTAGCATCCGTTAGCTTTTTTCCTTTTCCACTTCATCGTTTTACATATGCTCTTCTTCTTCTTCTTCTTCTTCTTCTTCTTCTTCTTCTTCTCGTACCTGGGTGACTCTATAACTCATGTGTTTATGGCTTGTATTCCCATATTTCGTATCAACCTATCTAAAGATATATATCTAACACGAATACTGTAATAGATTGCTATATGCCATCCTTATTCTTGGATCAATGATATTGTATTGTTGGTATGAGATATTCCTCTGTTCGTTGTTGATAAAGGTATCGATCGTCTTCGAGAATGTCGTTAATAGATAGATGTTCAATTGTATCTATGTGTGTGTGTGTGTGTTTGTATGTGAGTAGATTAGAATCGTAAGAGGGTCACGGTCGTGTTCTAACTAGGACACCGAATTATCGGAGATAGAAAAGAATGAGAGAGAATGAGAGAGAGAGAGAGAGAGAGAGAGAGAGAGAGAGAGAGTTCGACAATATCATTATTTATTTATTATTTTTCCTTTGATTATCTTTCACGTTAGTGTCTTGTGAACGTTAAATATAAATTTCGATAGAAGTTATCGTCTTCTCGTTTCTCTATATTTTTTTTTTTCTTGCTTTTGCCTTTACCTTCTTATTTACTTCGGGAGAAAAAAACAAAAGAAAAAAATGGGGGAGCCTATATAAATGAAAAGGGCGGTGGGGGAGGGGAGGGGGGGGAAAGAAAACAAAAAAGTCTTTCTCGTTTTATTCGCCGTACTTTCGTCGATATTAAATTTTTAAACGATCCGACTCGTACTTTATGCATTTATTTCTTGACATTTACGTTGATATTCAGAGCTCCTTCGAGATAACTTTATAACCCCGTTTTCTGGGATCTTTGTGTATACGTATCTACCAATGGTTAGTTGGTAACCACCACCTAACTCGAGAAAAAGAAAGGAAAGGCCCTTCGTAAACTTTTGTCCCGACCCTTCGAATGAAAAATTTGTGTAGCTCGTCTCTTTCTTCTTCTTTTTTTTTTTTTCTTATTATTATTTATTTTTTTCTACTTCGTATACTTATTGAGAAGAATGATAAAAAAAAAGAGAAAAGAGAAAACATAACTTGCAAAGGGTTTCATTTTTGTTGTTGTTGTTGTATATATCGAGCCCTGAAAATGTCGTAAGTACGTGTACGCTGTATTATATATTTCATTTTTATTTATTGTACAATCCAAAAGTATTTGTCGAGAAATAACGTGTGTAAGTATTATATTTATATTAAAAAGCACGAAAAACTAGAAAGATAGAAATATATAGAAATAATATCCTGTCGATGCGTGTGATCCCGATTAATGATCACGAATGTGTTGAATACGTTCACGGATATTGTTCAGCGAATCGAGTACGCGAATAATAATTATTATTCGAAGCAAGTAGACATCGAAACTAGCAACTACGCAGCTTCGATACCCGAGCTGAGAAGTATCCTCGGATGCTACTACAACTACTACTACTACTACTACTACTTTTGTCAACATCGTACATGCATATAAGGACACTTGTCCCGATTTCCTGTTCGTTGCATTATCTGTGTTGCAACGAACTAGGGTTCTGCGGAGTCGTAACGTAACGTAGAGACTCGTGTCAAGTTTGATAATCCCTACCATCTCCCGAAGATATTAGCATAATCTGCGAATTCATCGGTTGCTCTAGGTGCCCTACTATCCTTCCCAATCTCTCTCTCTTTCTCTTTCTCTCTTTTGCTTTCTGTTTCGCTTTCTCGATGCTGTTCAGATCAAGTGAAGAGAGTAACGATGATAACAGTGATGCTACTGCTGCTGCTGCTGCTGCTGTTGCTGGTGGAAAGAGAGAAGAGAATAGATAAGGGCAACGGCCTCGCTTCAAAGAATCGATTCCCGACCTCGTCCATATCGGTAATATCCAAGTTATCAAAGTTTCGACTGCAACAATCGTTCCTACTTCCCTCTTCAGTTTCATTCTATTGCTATTCTTCACTTACTTTTATCTTCTATTTCTCTCTCTCTCTCTTTCTTTATTCCTTTTGCATGCTTATTTATCACGTACGAAAGTTTCCATTTACACGACAATGTTCGGCAATATTTTTTTTTGTCAGTTATGCACTTCGGATTCACACACAACGGATTCATTATCGATTCCTGTTACGTATCTACGATTTATGTAAAATCTAGTAATGTTGCAAATTTGTAAAGAATTCGCGTAAGCGCTCCTCTTATAAGACGGTTTTCTAAGCTTCTTGATAAATCGTAGAAAAGTATGTGAATTTTCTTCGTTGAAAACGATAAAGTATTTGGTGTTCGTTGATCCGTAGAGAAAGATATGAAAAGGAGAAACAGGAGGGGGTGGAAGGAGGATAGGGAGGGGTGGGAGAAGGGGTAGAAAGAAGAAGTAAAAGGAACGTTGAATGTTTCGAGTGGTATTTTGTAGGGAATTTGGCGTTATACTGAAACGATAGCTATGCTGTTATCGCGTTTTTCGCGTTCCCGTCGATCTCTTTTCATCCATACCGGTTTAAATTCAATCATTTGTGCCAACGAAGTGGCATTATCCTTTTTTCTTTTTGTTTTTTTCGTCTCTCACCATCCCTCTCTTTCTCTCTCTCTCTCTCTCTCTCTCTCTCGTTCGAAATGAAATCGTTTTTTATTGTCTTCTTTTTTTTCCTTTTTTTCTTTCTTTTTTTTTTTCGTTGCTGGTAGGTACGTCTGCACGAAAGAATCGTTAATCGTTTACGACTATGCAGATCGGAGAACGCAGTTTGAAACGCCTGTAGCTGCAAGCACGTTTTTCTGTTCGTTCACGCGAACGTATCTTTGTTTATCCGCGCTTGCGTAAGGTAAAACAGAAAGAGAGAGAGAGAGAGAGAGAAAGAGAGAGATGACGACAACAACAACGAGGTTGCTTCAGTTGCGAGATAAAAACGCTACGTTACGTCGGTCAGCCTCGGTGAATTTTATATGCGTTAACCCGTTAGGTTTTCGCACGATAAATATTTATAATCCTTCCTCTTCTCGCTTCGTTTCAAAGGGCCTTCGTTGGTATCGTAGCCATAATCTTTTTGCCTGTATTCTACCTATCGTTATTTTCACAATATATATATATAT
>NW_014569647.1:138506-147811 GCF_001313835.1 Polistes canadensis
GATGAGATGAGAAGAGATGAAGAACCCTGTGTGCATCCTGTGGCAATCGAGTCTTTTCCCTATACTAGAAAGAAAGAGAGAGAGAGAGAGAGAGAGAGAGAGAGAGAATGCGTTCTTATGAATACTTCACGCTTCCTATTTTAGAAAGCCGTAAAAGCATACCGGTTACGGGTGAAATTTGCATGAAATTAAGGGCAGAGCGGTCCGTAAACCGTTAACGGTGAGAATCCAAAGAGGATAGGAAAAAAAAAGAAAAAAAGAGTGAGAGAGAGAGAGAGAAAGAGGAATGAGATGAAAGGGTAAAGGGTTAAGGTGGGTGGCGCGGGGGAGGGGGGAGGAAGGGTTTGAGGAAGAACTCGGAAAGAAGATTTTCTAGACATCTTTCCGATCGAATTAAATAGAATATTCGATGACTTTGAAACAAGGGAATGCGAAAATAGTTGTCCCCCCCCACCTCCCCCCTCCCACCACAACCATCCTTATAATAGAATAGTACAACTTATTTTTGATTTTACAGTTAAAAAATCGATGACCTCCTTTCTTGTGTGGTTTAACCGATAAAAACGTGTCTCCGTATTTCGTATGAAATATATCGAGAAGTCGAGCTCGTGACTCGTAACATATGATGTACTATGATTCTTGTAAAAAATGTATATTCTTTGCGTCGGTATTCTGAAGATAAATAATTTTGACATTTTCTTCAATCCCAACCTTTTTGTCGTTTTTCTTTATTTCATTTTGTTCCCATATTTATTTGCTATCGCTAACATTAGATGCATAGAAGCAATATTCATGGTTATTGTTGTTGTTGTTGTTGTTGTTGTTGTTGTTGCTACTGTATTTCGTGTTTACTCGATAAATTCAAACGCAACCGTGTAAGCTCTTCGATATTATCCGAATAATATCCTTCGTTAAATAAATATTGATTGTTAACGTATATATAATTAGAAATAGGGTAGTTATACACAATGGATCCCAAAAATATAATAATATGACCAATTTTATAGATTCACAGTTTTTGATTGTTTGTCAAGCAATCACTCCGTGCATTGTTTTTAACAACAAGTTCATTTAATATACTTGACAAACGTATATTATAATGTTTTGTTCGGTTCACATATATCGAATAATAAACAGTCATTCAACGAAATAACGTCATATTTTTTTACTCGCAAAATATTCGGACGATGGTTCGTCTATCCGTTTTTTTTTTTTCTCTATATTAAATATAATTTAATATCTAACAAAATATAATATTTGCGCGATATACTGTATTTTGGCGAAGTAAATAAAAAAATGTAGTCATATCGTAGCTTGGAGAAATATTTTGTAATTTTGTAAAATTTATACTACTACGTATATCTATAAATATATATTATATTATACTTTGATATCCTCACGATCTACGTCCTTTTGCAAAAATCGATATGTTATAACGCATATACACATATACACATACACGTAATTCGACGTTCTGACCACGTTGTAATTCTCGTTAACGTTGCTCCTACTACTCTCGGAAGTACGCTAATTATTATGGCCGTTTACATGAAAACTTTCAAATTCTACGACACAGTCAGTGTTTAAATTAAATTTCATATCGTGATTTCAAACCCCGAATATCTTTCTGCTATAATAAACGTTAAATGCATCTCTAAAGTAATTATATGGGGGAAAAAAAACAGTTGGCGCGCAAGAAAAAAATTGGCATTAATATTATTATTATTATTATTATTTTATTTTTAACATTGACAAAAAAAAAAGATAAAGAAAAAAACCAACAACTGTCGCATACTGGTTAGAAGTATATACAGAAGTCAAAGGATAGTTCAGTTTAAAAGGATACGGATGGAAAACGGAAAATAGGATGCAAAGAAAGGAGTGACTTCTCAGAAGGAGGAGGAGGAGCAGGAGGAGAAGGAGGAGGGTCTCGAGAGTAAAGGATATAAAATGTCGTTGGAAAAGTGGAGAAAGAAGGTGCTCCTCCCCGTGCTTTCCCTGGTGTCAAGTTAAAAAGACATTATTGTTTTTTCCTCTACTGTAATACGAATAGAAAGAGAATGATAAACACAAAGATAGAAAGAGAGAGAGAGAGAGAGAAAGAGAAAGAGGAGAAAATGATAAGCCGAGGTTTTTCAAGGAAGAAGATATTAATAGTACGATATTATTTGAAAATAGGATTAATTGTTCCCAACAATATATATTTTTCTTTTTTTTTTTTTATCCTTTCGCAGTTAATTTCAAAAACTAAGCCACCGGTCTCGAACGTTCATCCACTTTTATGGGACTATTTCGATTCGGATGAGATTGATGAATTGAACTACTTCGAATTGTCGATCGCGTTTAATCGCGACTAAAAGAGTGATAGAAAGAAAGAAAAAAATAGAAAGAAAGAAAAAAAGAAAGAAATAAAGACGTGAAAAGGTACTCGTAGATTTCTGAGTTAACTCCGACATAAATCAAATTTATCAAGGAAGAAGCGTTTCCATGTTGTAAGCCGGTTTTAGAGCTACCAAATCGATCGAATAAGAAAAAGATAGAGACGTTGTATACGTATTGAAAACAAGAGAGGAAAAAAAAAAGGAAATATAAAGAGATAGAAAAAGAGAGAGAGAGAGAGAGAGAGAGAGAGAGAGAGAGAGAGAGAGAGAGAGAAGAAACGCGTGCATTACGCGAATCAGTCTGGAAAAAGGGTTTTGTTACGACTCGACCTTACTCACGCGTCTAACCTTCCATTTTCTTTATGACCTCGACGACGCAATACCCCCTAACCACCCCCACCTTCATCCCCACCCCTCTCCCCAAGCACTTCGAATGCTTGCTTGCGCGTTGAAGGAAAAAAAAGGGATAAAAGAAATAGAAGAGAAGAGAAGAGGAAGAAGAAGAAGAAGAAGGAAAAAAAAGACAAGGAAAAAAAAATAAGAGCAAGAATAGAGAGATAGATAGAGAGAGTCAGAGAGAGAGAGAGAGAGAGAGAGAGAGAGAGAGACAACGAGTCGATTACCGAAATGACTGCACCTTCACGCACGACGACGATTTTCTGATTCGGGGATCATCTTTTTCTATCCAGCGAGCAACGCAAACTTTCTTGCAATTAACAGAGTGGTTTAGAAACACATCAGGATGGCGAAGTATTCTCGGTTCATTACTTTCCCCCCCCCCCCATGTAAGTTGGTCTCTTATTTTTTTTTTTCATGTTTTTTCTTTTTTTTTTTTCTTGCCGTTCTTTTCTTTTAAGATTTTCTGACGAAGTGTTGAAACCGTTCGTCTCTTTAAGAGTATACATAGCATTAAAATTATTTTCAAAGTTTATTCTTAAAATTTATTAAAATATCACATTTGGAGATGTTTTAATATATTTTCATTTAATTTTTATTTATTGATGCTCTTTAATATTGTTTTTGTTATTTATTGTAATTTATATATTTCAAAAAATACATTATTAATATAATTTGAATTTATATTAAAAAAAAATAATATGTTTTTTATTTATAATATATGCGTCTAGCGAAAACTGTTTATGTAGACTAAAAACGCATCTTATATGCATTTATTTCAATTATTTAAAATTCCTTCGTGATTTTGAGTTTTATTTTACTTTTCTCTTTTATTCGATCAACATAATTCACGTTAGTAAAATGAGTATTCCGTCCTTAAGGATCGCAACCGATAGGCATATACCGTCCACACTGATTACTTTCATCGGAAAATATTTAGTATTTAAAGGGTTAATAGTAAAAACATCACAAATCTTTTTTCTTTCATTGGGAAATCTTTGAAATCACGTTTTATTATACACTGAACAATATCACGTTGTATATTATTATTATCGCCGTTTAAATAGAATGATCATTAATGTTAATTCTTATCAATAAAATATTAATATATTTAATCAATTTATATCATCTTTTTAGAGACACTTTCCTATCTGTCAATTAAATTAATTTTTGAAGTGAAAATTTCTTTAGAATCGTTGTGATTTAAAATACAATGAAACGAAAATGAGGAAACAGCATTAAAAAGAAACAAATATATCCATCTATAGGGATTAAACGAGGATAGCCGAAAATAGCCGAAATCTTCGTTGAAATTGAAAATTTGGTTGAGTCTTTATAATATGTAATGTAGTATATGTAGTATAAAATGTAAATATTCGTCTCAGTGAAAACTTCTACCGTGTGTGAACTACACGCATGTATTTTTTTATTTGAATTTTTGATTTGTTTTCCTTTCTTTATTCGTAATACAGTTCATTCAATTTATCTATCAAAAGGAAGTTTCCTCTTGAGAGATAAATATATAAATAAATCAATCAATAAAATAATTATTATCCTCTCTTCGAAAAATAAGATATATTCGTCTTATCTTTATCGATTCTTTAAACGACGTTTCTTCCAAGTTTAATACATAACAAAACAGCTACTATAAAATGCATCTAGTTATAGACGTCACCATAGCAACAATTGATTTGCTGAGTTTACCAGCATTGCATCTCGTCTGGCTCGTTACGCAGTTGCTTTAACAACCTGTTCTAAGATTCTGAAAAACGAAGGTAAAAAGTAGAAGAAGAAGAAACGATACTCACAAATTGTAAAACGTATAATCGTATTAAAAGAGAGTATTACCAGAAATAAAATATGTTTATTAAATTTATCGATACCTCTCTTTTTAATTATCTAAAATAATAACATTTTATTTTGCGTAAAATACGTCAATTATTACAATCGAATATATTTGATTGAATTTCCTTTTTTATTTCCATTCGATGATAAAACAACGAATTCCAATCGAAGTATATTTCAATGTTGAAACTTTTTATTTTTTGGTAATGGATATTACTCTGTCATAAAAATTCTGCTTATATCATAGTTAAGTACGGAATTATGGATGCAACGATCAACAAAAGAAAAAGAGAGAGAGAGAGAGAGAAAGAGAGAGAAAGAGACCCTTCAAAGTACTCGAATCGGAGCTCTTTCGTTGTGTTCTTAAGTCGTAACCTTGGTTCGCCGTCATCGATTTTGTTCGTCTCCGAAGAGTACTTTTATAAACTTGCGCAAGCAAAGCACGTTTCTACAAGACAATAACTTTATCCCTTTTTCCATAGACCTGTTTTTCTCCACTCCTTTTTTTTTTTTTTTTCATTCTTTTACTTGATCCAGGATATTACCTCGAGAAAAAGGGCGATCGCATTTCGGGGCTCCCGTTTTGATTCGAAATGCCGGAATTTGTAACTAAGTAATATATTATAAACGAAAAAAGAAAGAGATAGAGAACGTTAATTCGAATAGCTTAGGGTTGTATCAATCTGAAAATTTGTATTATTAAAATTTACGAAAAAATAAAATATAAAACGAACAGATACGTCAACGATAATAAAATATTGTAGTATTTTATTTGAAAGATAAATTAAATTAAAAAAAAAAGAACAATAGATAAATGAAGTCTCAAATCGAATCTATCAAATTGCGTTGAGGATAATCGTAAACGCGAAAATACAAATACAAAGAGGAAAAGATCGGGGAAAACGGGAAGAGGTGGGACGTAGTATTTGTTTAATGGTAACCTATATTTAAATCCTTGTCAAATTTAAACGTGCGTACACACATACGTTTACTATCTTTTTCTTTCTCTCTCTCGCTCATTCGCTTGGTCATTTGCTCTATCTCTTTCTCTGTCTATCTATATATATATATACATATATATATATACAGTACTGTAGGAATACACGAAGCGAAATTTGAAACGTAGCAGTAACCCAGCAGTAACATCGATAGAAGCAAACCGATCAACGAACGAGAACAGTCCGGTCCGGTCCAGTCCGGTCCGTCAAAGCGGTACGAATTTTCGTCGGGCCATCGACCAGCAACACGTTTGTTTAATGCGTATCTATATTTCCCCTGGACTAACGCAACCATTTTAGCGTCAATCGCAGGGCAGACCGGGCAGAGACCGGGCTAACCGGAGTTGGCTGCCTAACGGGAAACGAATTTCAATTGCCGTAGGCAGCCACGGATGCCTGGACGAATGTGACCAAACATGACTCGAATTCGTTCGTCTCTACGATATATATGTACACATATAGTATATGAATGCAAATTTTACCCCTGACACACGAAACCTATGTGAAATTCTGATAACGATAAGCCTTTGTAAACCATTTTCTTATTTCGAGTACAAATGAATCGTTTGTTTTGAAATTGGCCTAAGTCCATTTGTCAGTTATCTATTGTTAACTGTATTAACGTGTATCGGTTTAAATTGATTGACATAAAAAACATTTTGTTGAACCAACAAACAAAAATAATTAACTTGAATAAATATTCGTTTTCTTTTTTTTTTATTTAACAATTAATTACTACGTCTGTCCCTCTGTTGACCTAATTACAAATTTATTATATTATCTACGTAATATCTATTATATTATATTATATTGTGTACACGTGTAAGATCAAAGATCAGGAAATTTTCTATAAGATTGGTGAAAATAATTGGAAGAAATTAGACTTGGGATGGAAACGATTAGAAAGAAAGGCAGACATAGACGTTTTCTTAAGGGTTTTTCTTAGGATATAATGGTAATAGAGAAAGGGTAGAAAGGGTAACAGGATAGGAGAATGAGAGAGAGAGAGAGAGGAAAGTTTATTTGACCCGGAAAATCGAAGAGGAACACCATATCGGGATTCGAAGGTTCCTACCATAAGTTCGTTCCACCTCAAGAGACCTACGGTCTCTTCGATAATTGACTCCATCTTGTTCGAGATCTCAGGTTCGTTTGCCACAACCAACCACCACCCAATTTATCGGTAATACGTGTTACCGCGGCACTGTATTTTTCACACTTAAAAAAAATCTTCTTCTATTTGATATTTTTCGTTGTGTTTCATATTCAAAGGTATTTAAACACGAGCCATACCGCCACGGGGCGTTTCGTGTTTAGCGAAAAATAATAGGAGAAGGGGTAGGAGGTAGAGGAACCACGAGCACCGTTCGTGCCAGCCACCTATATCGTTATTATACTTGCGACCCGGTGATATCATATTTATTCATTTTACCCCTGTTTTCATACCACCCCAAGTCAGGCTCAAATGTTTTGCCTTACTGTTAAAGACCAAAATTGTTTTAAATCAAATCTTTTGTTATTTGTTTTCCTTTTTCTACTTCTTCTTCTTCTTCTTCTACTTCTTCTTCTCTTTAAATTGACTTTTATTTTCTAACATAGCGTGCCATTCATGCATCCAACAACAGCGTGTACTACCTATCCCCTTATATACTCGTTTGCACTTTCGTTGCACAATAGCCACGACTTCCTTAATCGATCGATACAACTACTACTCTCTGTTCACCTTGTGTGCTTCTTGAACGAGTTTTTATACTTTAAAAGTATACCATCTATCATCAAAACCTATGTCAATATGATATAACTATTTATAAAACATTATTAGTTCGCGTAATTATCGAATTAAACAATCGTAATATTGATCGTGTTGTAATGAGATAAACGTTAATCAAATACGTTTGAACATTTTTTTAATAAGAAAAAGAAAAAGAAGTAATAGGATTTTCTTTATTTTTTCTTTTTCTTTTTTTTTTTTTTTTGGAGCGTGTGCCTGTAAAATTTGACAGTCACGGACTCGCATTTCTAGTTTTCTCGTGCCCCATTATTTTTGCTAGCACGAAATCACAGTGGGACTCGCTTTAATTTCGTCTTTGTTTCCCGTGTTTCCTCGAGCGAGACCGCTTTTTTTTTACTTTCCCTTTTACCCTTTATTCCACTTCCTCCTCCTCCTTCTCCACCACTTCCTTCTTTTCCTCCTTCTCCTTCTTCTTCATCTTCTCCTTTTCCTTTTCTTCATCTTTATTATTCTCTCGGAAAACTCACGTTTTCCGCAAGGAGTTAACTGAAAGATTACCTCAAGGCAAGGCACTCTTTCGAGCCGTCGAGATTTTGCGAGTCGCTGAATCCCATCTATCGTGTTTACTCTCTCTCTCTCTCTCTTTCTCTCTCTCCCATATTCTCTCTCTCTCATTCTCTCTCATTCTTTCATTCTTTTTCTTTCACTTATTTTCCATCCATCTATTTTTTCCTCTTTCGTGAGCTTTTTCTTCTGGCATCGTTTAAAATTTCATCGAGAGGGAGAGAGAGAGAGAGAGAGAGAGAGAGAGAAAGAGAGNTTCTGGCATCGTTTAAAATTTCATCGAGAGGGAGAGAGAGAGAGAGAGAGAGAGAGAGAGAGAGAGAGAGAGAGAGAGAGAGAGAGAGAGAGAGACAGAGAAGGTGGAAGAGAGAGGAAAAGAGACATCGTGGCCAACGTTAAACGAATAAGCGGATTAAGAACATTGCAAGAGTTAAGTCACTTCGAAAATCACACTCTTCGTTTCCTCCAACGATCTCGCGTAAAGAAAAAGAGACAGAGAGAGAGAGAGAGAGAGAGAGAGAGAGAGAGAGAGTGAGAGAGAGGGGAGAGAATATCAAGAATAATAATTCAAACTCTCAAGTTCTACTCTCGTTATCATCTTTCAACTTTAATTTGTAATAGATCGTTTTGAGAACATATTTTATGGAATTTTCATGACTCTATAAACGCATTTATTTGCAATATCTAATACGTTAGTTTCTAATAGATTTTTTTCATTTAATTCGAAATTTTTTGTTACATTTATATTATCGAAAAAATAATGTGTAATATTTATCTTTGATAAATCATAATGAAAATTTGTTTGCACCTTTGACAATCGCATGCCAACAACTCGACGTATATTTTTATAAGCTCGGTGATACTTAAGAGATGAAAGAAAAAAAATACTTGTAAATTTGTAAATTGCAACTGATAAATTGCAGTTCTCATGAACAAGCTCGCGTCATAAACATTCGTATTTCGTTGCTTGATAGAACGAACGTTCGTTCATGATATCTTGATAAAAAAAATCTTCTCGTCTTTTCTATATTACGGTAAAATTTACCATTCTAACTCTTCTTGACTATATTCGCCATTTCTCTCTCTCTCTCTCTCTCTCTCTCTCTCTCTCTCTCTCTCTCTTTTTCACCTTTTTCTCTTTTGATATACTTTCACGAACAAGGGACAAGACGTTGCCCGAAGCAACGTCGAAAGTTCCGTAATCAGTTTCAGACGATGTTAGAGATTATTGCGTTTCCGTATGCACAGACTTAGTCAAGCAGAAAGAGAGAGAGAGAGAGAGAGAGAGAGAGAGAGAAAGAAAGAGAGAAAGAGGAAGAGAAATAAACTTTGATTTACCGCAAAAATTGTGTTTATTTGATTTATCGCATAATAAAATATCCTCTTATC
>NW_014569647.1:147976-162979 GCF_001313835.1 Polistes canadensis
AAAAAAAAAAGATAATCGGAAAGTTCGTAAATAACTGTAAGAAATAATTGTTCCAAACGTAATCGATAAAAATCGCAAGAAAAGAAAAAGAATATCGCGCAATAACGGATTCGACACTTCGGTATATAAGCTTTAGCGATGATATTTATATCTCACAGATAATAGGTATAAAAATAATCTCGTTGGAAGAAAGCTTTCTTTATCTCGAGTTAGAGTCTTTGAAAAATGAGAGAAGTGAGAGAGCTTGCGCGACATCCCGTTGGCATCGAAAACGTCATCGGCCGTGGCGGATTTGTAGCAGCTTAGCTCGGATCACGAAGGTAATATCAAACCGGCTTAAAAAAAACTAACTGACTCGTGTCGTCGTTTGATCGACTAATGTTCTAATAGTATATATAGATATGTATGTACATATACGTTAGTTAAGTAAAAATAGTAGTAATAATAATTGTATTATTTATGTATCTATGTATGGAAGTATAGTGCATATAGTTTTTTATTGGCAGATAGGATCACATTTATTAATCCGTAGAAATAGAGTAGAATAAAGCATTATTATTATTATTATTATTAATAACTAGCGTTAGAAACTCGAAAGCTCATTGTAGCAAATATCAAATTAAGCCAATAACGTTTCCTCTCCCGTTTCTGCATGTAAACATTAAAAAATATTCGTTCTTTTTTTTTTTTTCATTTTTTTTGTGTGCTTTTTATCTACATTCGACCATGAACACGGAAATTTTGTACGCCATCGTATATATTGAATCATACGACTATAATACAAATATTTTACTCTGCGAACTTGGAGTGCGTTAAAAATGGGAATTGGCAGAGCAAACGCACTGGTTCCTTTTTAGTTCCAGTGCAGTCCTGCACATATTCAATACCGTTATATATCGTACTATATATGTTCGTATATACGCTCATGTATATGAATGCTGTTCTCTTGTATAAGGTTTTGACGAAACATAGTGACCAATCGGTAATAAGTATCGATCCTATTTCCTCTCCCTTTCCTCATTCAGAAAAAAGCCGAAAAAAAAGAAAAAAAATGTTGAAACGAGTGAAAAACCGCGTGTGCCCGCGGCGACTCGTACTATTACTACTACTACTACTACTATTACTAGGTAAAATAGTATTGGTAAAGTTCGGTTCATCTCTCTCTCTCTCTCTCTCTCTCTCTCTCTCTCTCTCTCTCTCTCTCTCGAAAAGCAACAGCACGTTTACGGATTCGTATTAAAAAGCTCAATCTAAAAAAGAGCTTGGGCTCTTTCAGGCCGAGTAATGACTGAACGTGAATGGGCTAAATTAACGGACTCCTTTTTTTCAAAGCAATTATCTTACACACCTATCTTTTCTCTCCGTTTCTTCTTCTTCTTTTTTCTCTCTTTTTTCTCTTTTTTTCTTTTTTTTTTTTTTTTCTATCTGTTTGTCATCGTCATCGCGCGTAGTCCCGTAGTCGTATAATCGTCGTCTTTCTCTTTCTTTTTCTCTAACGAAACGTCCCCCGAGCGACGTTATTCTTCTCTGTGAACGTTCTACTACCCTTTTCCTTTTTTTTTTTTCTATACACTTTCTCTCTCTCTCTCTCTCTCTCTTTATTTCTCTTCTTTTCTATCTTTTAGTTAGAAGCAAGCAGACAGATTACCAGAAGCGAATGCCATCAGCCGGCCACACAGCAACAGCAATACCAGTAGTAAAGCTCAGACTTTTATGCATTCGAGTTTCTCGCACGGAAAATCACTCTTACCATTTCGAATCAAAAAGCTCGTCGGGCCAGTGAAAACGGTTAAAGGTTCATTGTGCGGATAGCTTAATCCTTCGGTTTCAGCTACTATTTTCCTCTTTCTCCTATCTCTCTTTGTCCCGTTCGAGCATTTCCATCAATGTTAACCCTTTCTATCTTTCTATTTTCTCTCTCTCTCTCTTACTCTCTCTTATTTTCTCTTTCTTTCTTTCTTTCTTGCTTTCTCTGTTTCATTCTCTGTCGTTACATCTCTTCGAGCCGCACAAAGCATCGGCAGTGATGAGGCAATTTCTATCGATGTTGCCCATGTCGTGTCCCTTTGTCGGTGACGTTCGACCTTTCCCTTTCCCTTTCTCTCTCTCTCTCTCTGTACCTATCACTATCTCTCTTTCAACATTTTTTTCTTCTTTTTTTTTTTATTCACTTTTTCTCTCTTCTCTCGCAAAGGGCGCTGTTAACGAGCGTTTCGAAAAATATTCCCCTATCCTTCCCCTTTCCCTCCTCCTCGTCCAGCCACCCTCTTTCTACCCTTGTGGAAAACCGCGAACGACAACGTGCTTCTTTTCTCTTCATTTTGTATATTTTCTTTCTTTCTTTCTTTCTATTTTTTTTTTCTTTTCCGTATTTCTTTTTGTTGCCCGCATAATTCAGCTCTTCTCTTCTTTCATATACCACCATAACACAACTACCACCACTACCACCATCACCAATACTACCCCGTTCTCTGTTCTTACTTCGAGATTAGACTAAGGAGAAAAGTAAGCATGGAAATATTTTACCTCGTGAAAACAGGGATTCCGTTGAAAAAAAAAAATTCGAGATTGGAAAGAGGGGGCGAGTAGGTGAGGAAGGGGCAGCACGTATGCGTGCTAAAAAGTATCCTTCCGTTATGTACACACGTGGATAACTACGTACGATGTAAATCGAGCGATCTCTTTCGACTTTCGAAACTCTCGTCGAATATATTCTCCACGGTTTTCAACGAAACGCTTTGAAGCTTGAGTTACACCGAGATGTAATATCAACATCGTGAAATCAACCACGAGAGATAGAAAGAGAGAGAGAGAGAGAGAGGGAAGAAAAAAAACTGATATTACTCGAATTGGAAACTGCAGAGAATTTGCCTTTTCACGTATTATGTATAACTGCATACACTAACAATGACTACCACAATTACACGTTAGAAAAAAGAAAAAGTTTCCTATAAAAATCGTTAGTTTCGTTTTTTGTTTCGCATTCGAGAAACGAGATTATTCGCCCGGAAGACATTCAATCCTATGTATATTCGATAAATATTTTTCTCTGCTTTTTCTATTTCTGTTTTTTTTCCCCTTTTTTTCTTTTTTTTTTTTTTTCTATTTTTCTTTTCCTTTCATCAAAGGCAAATTTCGCAATTATTTCAAAAGATTCCACCTTATTTTTTTTTTCGTTTGTTTCTTCTCTTTTTCCCTTTTTTTTTTTAAAAATATTCACAATTTTAATTGAATAATCGTACTCTTTGGTATATTACAAGAGAAACGTGTTATCTCGTCAAATTTTATTTGTCTTTCGTAATTTTGAGAGTTTGATATTTCTCTGATCGATACATATATATATACATAATAGAACGCGCGACGTTACGAAATTGCGCTATGCGAAATTAATCGTGCATAATTACGCACATATATTAACGGGGCGCTCGTCGATAATTAAATGCTTAAAATCTAACAGCACAAAAGCAAAGTAGACCTTGCCTCGGGCACGACGTAGGGTTGGATAGTCTTTGGAAAGGACGACGTCGACGACTTAGCAGCATCTCTCTCTCTCTCTCTCTCTCTCTCTCTCTCTCTTTCTTCCTTTGTTAACTCCAGGAAGAAGACGTAATTTAATTAATTAATAGAATATATGTGGATAGAGGTTTTGATGGTTAGTTCAATCGCAAAGCTTTATCTCTCTCTCTCTCTCTCTCTCTCTCTCTCTCTCTCTCTCTCTTTTGCGGAAAATATCCGAGAACGTAATAGTTTCCCGATGAGAATCACCCTTTCCACGTGCGCGCGCGCGCGCGGAAACTCGTGATATATTTATTTAATAAACGTACAGAAACATGGTAGGAAAATTTCCAACAAAATTTATTCGACAAAAACATGAAAGTAGGGGTAAAAGAGAAAGAGAAAGAGAAAGAGAAAGAGAGAGAGAGAGAGAGAGAGAGAGAGAGAATAGATAGGGCAGGGGGTGGGATGGGTAGGTGGTTGGGTAGGTAGGTTGATAGAAGGACCATCGACTCGCGGTTGTTGGCCTCTTCCTTCTATCCTCGCTTGTTGTTTGTCTGTGGTTCGAAACGATCGTCGAAAAAAAGAGATAGAGTGAATGTGGGAGGATAAAGAAACAGATAGAATCGAAATAGAGGATAAAACGCGTAACGTTCGGCCAGTCGTGTGCTTGAAAAAGAGAGGAAAATGGGAGTTAGGTAGAACAAAAATAGTAGGAAAAAGAACACTAGCCTTTATAACGAAGTGAAAAATTTCAGTGTGAGAGACCGAAATGGTAGTGGGATAGGTAGTATGAAGGGAGTGGAAGAGTGGGTGGTACTAAACGAGAGAGAAAGAGAGAGAAATTGAAAGAACGCGTGCCTGCTTGCCTGCCTGCCTCCCTACCACCCTGCCTGCCTACGTGCGTGTTGGTATTTGGTTTGGAAAAACGGCCGTGGAAAAACTAGAAAATATGCCGACGGTAGGGCATAGTACTGGCACGTTTTTCCTGCGACGGAAATGTGTCAAATTCGCGCGTGCCCCGTCCGCTACATTCATTCGGCATCCGGCTGAACGATCCTCTCTCTCTCTCTCTCTCTCTCTCTCTTTCTATATCTTTCTATGTGCTGGTGTTGTTACTGGCAGCAGTAGCACGGCCACTAACACACTATTGAGAACTCGACGATGATGGCGATGCTCCAAACCAGCTTGGGAAAAAATGCACCCGTATATTCCGCTTTTCCCTCGAAACATTCCACCATTCGGACTTCACGGATCATCACGCCCCGCCCCACCCCACCCCACCCTACCCCCATCCCATCCCGCTAAACAATCCTCTCGCCTTTCTCCTCCCCTCTTCATAGTTTTCAAATTTGCTCACGAATTTTATCAACGCTCTTCTATCTCTTTCTCTTTCTCTTTCTCGTTTCGATGCTCGCTAATTTTTGCGAGCTCCAGCTGTTCGTTTCGAATTCAACGACGTTCTTCCGTTAAAATTACGGCTGCAGTAGCTGCAGTAGCAGCAGCAGCAACAGCAGCCAGTAGCAGCCAGCAGCTGTTGCATCCGAGTCGTATTAATGTCTAGATATCCCTGTGGCGATTCTCATGATCGTTACTCCGTCATTAACGCCTTTCAATTAATCTCTCCCTGTGTGCATTTCAAAAATTTCGTTCGACGAGGTTTGAACTTTTTTTCCCTCTCGTTTTTTTCCTTCATTCTTTCTTTTAATTCATACGATTCCAATTTTGTATTCGCAGAGATTTAAAGGTGATTGAGAGTGAGGGAATTGAGGCATAAAAATCAATTTTACAGAGATTAACATCGGGACTTTCAATGTTTTAGTTTGTTTAAAATAAATCGTCATGGGTATTTTTGTTTCACAGTTAAAATTATGGAGATTAATTAATTGTACTCCATTTAATATTCAACATTTGTTAACGGCAGTACACTTGAGCAGAGAATCGAATATTCGCTTGGGATATTTGTAAGGGTTAAAAAAATGTAAAAAGACATAAATTTATATAAGAGCAAAAGAGTCGTGTGCCCGTTCGGAAGTTTTATTCGTTCAGGGATCGGGAAGAAGAAAAAACGGTCGTCCGTTCGTTTCTATGTACACCAAAGACAAAAACTCACGATATCCTATCGGCTGAGCTTCGTATTTACATTTTTTTTTCCCATGGCTAAGGTAAAAATGAAGGAATAGTAGGTAGGATAGCAAATACCGGACGTTCCGTTTAGAGGAAAAGCCGAGAAATTCGAATTTGGTTTGATATATCGTTTATATATATGTGTGTTCTTTATCTCTCATTTCTATATGTATGTGCGTTCGTCTCTTTCTAATTGTTTTTTTTTTTTTTATTCATCTCTCTCTTTTTCTCCGCATGCACATTTTACACGTACAACGAATGTGTACCTATCGGTACACTTTGCGAATTTTCTATTCTGACGATCGAAGAGAATTTGCGTATTCGCGAGATACACAAATACATTTATACACACATATATACGTGTATACATATGTATATGTACACTCGGTTGGTTCTTCTCGTAAGCTTTTCACTTCGGTCGGGGTCCGTTCGAATAGAAAATCATGTTGAAGACTGGAAAATTCGACGACACGCTTGAAACAGAGGGAAGAGTTCACTCGTGGGAACACCGCGCGTGAATGGACGCAATTGCTCGCGAGATTCTTTTCTACATTTTCTTTATCTCTTTCTTTATTTATTTCTTTCTTTTTCTCTTTAGAGAAACGCGAGAAATTTTCAAAGGGTGTCTCTCGTAGCGACTCTCGAGTTCTGTCCTGACACGAGCAACCCGAGCTTACTCGCATTGTCCTCCTTGTTTTCTACACTCTTCCTCTCACCTTTTCAACATCTATTCCACTTTTCATTATCATTCATTCTTATCCTCTTTCCAATTCTATCATCCTCGACGACGACTCTCTCGACAAGAATCTTCTTAAATTCGATACGCGAATTATCGTTGTCGTAATATTATAATTTCATGCGTATTACTTTATCTACTTTTTCGTTTGAAATTTTATATTGAATAATATTACTTTTTTTTACGTATTATATATAATAGACGCAAGTTTGTTATCATTCGTTAATCATTTCAGTTGAATATTCAGATTATCAAATCGACGATATAAATCAATCGTGATAATGAAATAAAAAATAAAAGAACAATTTTCGAAGTTTCGTTGATCTTACAAATGTTCAAATTACAATGTATCTTTAATATTTTCATCTTATTATATTTAATTGTAATTATCAGGCACAATATATGAATTAACAAAAATTTTTGGATATCATTCGATTTCCATTCTTTTAATCTGGTAAAGAAAGATGGTACCTTGGCATTTCGCGTATAGCAATAAAGAAAATAATCCCGTTAACGTAGAAAGAATTTCAGGGAAAATCGTGCCGACATCTATTTCTTCCTTAAGTTGGCCTTAATTACCTCTCGAAGTCCGTACCAGCGTCATCGTTCACCTTCGCTCATTACAGAATTCCAATCGAATTCTTCACGAGTTTCTGAACGTCGTTCGGTCGTTTCTATCGTAGTGATTTTCAAAGCCGATCGAACTTTCTTCCTTGGATTCGCTATTAAGTGCCAAAC
Source organism: Polistes canadensis (assembly GCF_001313835.1). Lineage (NCBI taxonomy): Eukaryota > Metazoa > Arthropoda > Insecta > Hymenoptera > Vespidae > Polistes > Polistes canadensis. The sequence continues at coordinate 155,073 of NW_014569647.1, forward strand.
GAAGTATAACTTTTGGTTAATATTCGTGAACGAGCATGACTAGTATGCGACATTAAAATTACGCGTTAATTCTAACCATCCCCGATAGATAAGATAAAATACGATACAGAATAAACTTTAAAATCTAACTGTCACGATTATAAAAAGAGTTTGAGAAATTTCAAATATCAATTTTCATTTATTATTTTTTCTCTATCTTACACGATCGAGAATTAATATTATAAAATGTGGCACTTTTTAAACAAAAGCAAAAAAAAAGTTATATACGCGCTTGGATTTTTTTTCCAACCCCGTGTTTATTGACGACGAGTAGAAGTGCAGTCACGAAAAATATGTCGGATAAAAAAATAGTTATTGTCTTACGCGAAGAGAATTTCATCGTTGTCATCCTCTACCTACGGAATATTGTTCAACAACGAAAGCTCGTGTGACGTAGTTGGCTTTAAAGTTTTCCGGACGTACGTCAAACACGCCGGTGTTAAATTTTTTCCTGCATATATATACATATATTCATACATGTATAAAATAAAGAAAGAGCGAGAAAGAAATGACGCGTTGATGGTAGGCAATGGGTATTGGGAAAAGGAAAATTTATATGGGATTTCTCGGGAAAACAACGTTACGATCTAAATTGTAACAAATAGCTGGACGTGATACGTTAAGATATGTGTATAGATGAACTCCAACAGTAACGTAACACCGTAGTATCTACACGCGTATCAGTATATGTGTGTATGTGTATATGTGTGTACGTTACTAGTTGGTTGGAAACTCGTTCGTCGTTATTGTATGCGGCGGTTGGCGTTACGTCGTAAACAGTTCGCAAATAATCAAGGTGAAATGGAAATTATTGTTGGCCGGGGTTGCAACGTCCAAGCAAGCAAGCAAGCAAGCAACAGCAGAAGCAGCAGCAGCTGCTGCGTCTTTCGTGTTCTTCCGTTTCTCCTTTTCGCTACCAAGTAGCATACCGCAAAAGAAACTTTTCGTATAACGTCGGGCCCGTGAGTTTCTGCTGTTTGCTGAAATTATATACTTGTTTCGTTGAATTGATAACGAAAACTTTTACGTTACTCCCGGTACCATGAGAGAAGAAGTGAAACAAAAAAAGAATAAAAAAAGTAAGCCCAGAGTAAAAGAGAGAGAGAGAGAAAACTGGACGAATGTCCTGCGAGCGGTGATCTCGTGAAAAAGAAAAAAAGAAAAAAGAAAAGAAAAGGTAAAAAAACTTTTTCTCGTTAAACGTCTCTAACCTTGAAGAATTTTTCTCTCCGTGCTATTTTTATGAGAGTAGGAAAAAAATGAAAGAGAGAGAGAAAAAAAGAGAGAGAGAGAGAGAGAGAGAGTAAGACAATTTAAAAGGACGCTTCTTCGAGGGACGATGCTCGACGCGATCGATCATCATCATCTCGACTCGAAGCGAGTCCCTAAGGTCTCGATTCACCTGCCGAGTAGTCGATATTATTAAAAGACGTTTTCCTTTCTCGTCCTCGTTTTTGTCGTTCGAGGAAAAAAGTAGGTACATTTTATAAGATAGAACGAGATCGATGAGTTCTCGAGTACAGAAAGAGAGAGGAAAAGAGAGAGAGAGAGAGAGAGAGAGAGAAGGTTCTTAGAAAGCTTTCAATACTTTTCGATTGATCGAAATAAACTCGTCGAGTTCTCCGATTCTCGTCTATTTTATTTTTCTTCCTCTCTTTCTCTCTCTCTCTCTCTCTGCACATTTTTTTTTCTTTTAATCATTTTCACATGTATCGACAAATTGTCCCTAGCTATAAATGTTTCGATTAAATATATTACAAATTGCACAAGTGTAAAATCGATTAATTTTAATTATTATTATATTATATGCGCATCGAACTTGTTAGGATATATTATTTAACACGAATATATGATTGGGTTTAGATGGTAAAATAAATAATTAAATAAATGAAAAAAAAAAAAAAAGGAAAAGTTAGCAAAACTAAACGACGAGATTGGAAGTCTCGCCGGTCCGATCATATGACGCCGGGCTTATATATTAGTTATTATATTCTCAGACATTCACCCTTCTAAACACTTCACTCCGTTCTGCTACAATTCTCGGCGGGTAGGTAGGTAGGTAGGTAGGTAGGTAGTGCAGGCATGCAAGTAGGCGGTCTCCCTCCCTGCATTGCACAGGACTCCTAGACAAACATTTACGCTTCCAACTTTCATAGTCTCCTTACTATTTCTTTATCTCTTTTTCTCTTATTCTTTCTTTGCCATTTATATACGCGTTTTTTATTTGGATTAATCACGATTTCGATTTCGTCGATGTATTATCAAAATCCTCTACGTACGTATTAATCTACGTGTAATCTAACGTACGTATTAATACGTACGTACGGTACGATTACAATTTAAAGTATTGTACATTTTTGATATTCGAATTACCCAAGAGATTATAGATTTTTCTCGAATTTCTTTTCTGTTTCTTTTTTCTTTTTTCTTCCTTTGTATTTTTTTAACAAAATGTTCGTAACCTCTCGCGAACGTTAACGTATAACTGAGTTGTATCCTTGAAACAATAGAAAAAAAGATAAAAAAAATAAAAAAAATTAAAAGTTCGTAAAATTTGAATGGATATTTATTATTTTATTTGGTCATATATTTTAATGTAATCGTTTTCTGTAAAGTCGGTCACGACGGAATAGAACGTATAGAACGTATTTTACAGTCATCTACGTTTTTCCATTTCTACAATTTCTTACTTGGTAACTGAGATTGAAAATATAATATAAGGTAGAAATGTGAAGTCGGAAATTCAAGGTATATCTCATTAAAATATACCCCAACGTACGGTTTCTAGTTTATAAAGCCTTACGGTCGGTCCTGTTTCACTTTTCTCTTCTCTTTTACTTACCGATATGAAATTGCTTCTTCATCGACGTTCCTACTTCTTCTTACTTCTCTTTTCTTCATTCCATCCTTCATTCTTCCTTTCCTATTTCCTTTCTCTTTTTATCAGTCTTTTCTTTTTCTTTACGTTCTTCGTGCTATAAATAATTACGCTAAACTCGTTCGCTCCAAACTTAGCCGTTCATTCTAATGGGAAGAGGTGGGGTGGGGTGGTGGTGGTTGGAGGTAGAAAGCGATTTACAAGTTTTCTTTCGTAAAAACATTATTGTTGACACTTCTCGAAGAATTTATTCTTACTTCTCTCTCTCGAGAAGAAGAAGAAGACTTTGGAACGTTAGGTGTTCTGACCGTGAAATGGGATGTGTCCTGAGTTTGATTAAATTATCGATTACGTTTTTTTAATAGCCAAAAAATTGTTAATTAGAATAATTCGATTAGATAATTTTATCGATTTTAATATTAGACCAATAATTGATTGATTGATTTGTTCGAAAATTGATCAATTCATCTAATAAGAATACGTATATTTTTATTGTTATAAAACTCTTATTCGTATATAGAAAGAAAATATAAAGTTCGATAAATATATATATATATAAATAATATTTTAAACGAAATATTTGTATTATTTTGTTTTCTATATAGGATATGAATTAACTTAAATGAAATTGAAAAAATAAACTCTTTCCTAAAAATACAATATTTTTTTTCTTTTATTTTTTCGAAATGTCAATCATTTTATTTTCCGTAACCATTTTGTTGGAAATTTGTGCAACGACATTCAATATACAGTGGCAACGGATCAGCCAAAGATGAGAAAAATTCTCGGGTTGGAGTATCCAAAGGAAATTAAAGTCGTGGTCGTCGATATTTTCTCCCCCCCCCTCCTCCTTCCCCCTTTCACTCTCTCTCTCTCTCTCTCTCCCGTTCTCTCTTATTTTTCCCCAGTATTTCTCGTAACAAAAGTGGGAACGTTTTTTTCAATAAATTGCCAACGCGGACGAGTAGAAATTAGTTTATTCGAGTGTAATGCCATGCGCATTTCCCCGCTTTCCCCTTCGTCCTCCGTCGAGTATTGGACTCGCTAATTGTGTTTTTCGTTTATCCTTTCTTTACTCGTACGGATTTCAATGAAATTTAATATTTCAGAATCCGTAGTCCGAAATATGGGCAATATCGATATTGCTTCTCGTGTTTTCCAATTGTCCGTGCGTGATGTTCATCAATTGATTATATATATATATGTATGTATATTTATTAATATAGGTTTACGTGTGTTTTGTGTTTATGCGTGCGTGTAAGTATATACATTGCTAAAAAAAAGTTTGAAATCATTCGCCGATTTTCATTTAAAATCAAATATATCGATAAATTTGCAAATAATTCATCTAGGTGTAAAAATTCATTCGATTTATTTTTAAACAAAAATTTTAATATTTATTTATAAAATAATCACATACATCAATTTACATTATTTTCAATGACTTTGGTTTATCTCTGAAACAATTATCGAATTCCTTTACGAAAATTTTGCGATGAAATGCATTTAATATCAAGAAGCAGAATTAATTGCTACACCTGACATATCAATTAATATTAACAATTCGAATTATTTTTCAAGAAATTTCAACATTTTCTTATGTCCTTAATTCTCTTGCATAGTTTATACATTCAGTTTAACATAACGCTCGCGGAATGAAATTTCTTACCGGGACATCTTTGGTAACTTTAACACAAGATGCATGGAAAAAGTATTAAATTAAAAATATTTGAAAAACTTTTCGTCAGAATGCTTAGAATATGTCAGGCTATCATTAAAAACGAAGGTGAATTTTTTGATGAAAAAGTATAATTTGAAGAAAAATACTCGTTCTTTGAGAAACAAAAAATAAATAAATAAAAATAATGCAAAATGTAAAACATGTTATTCATATAAGTTTCGTTGACTAATAAATTTATCTCCGTCACTGTAAAAGATCTCATTTTTTTTCTAATATAATAATTTACATAATGATTCTCAAATTAAAACCGATAGTTTACATATAAGATATACCTGTATAATATATCCGTTTGTTTAAATTCTTTGAAAACGTTGAGTGTCAGTATCTTATTTACCTTCGATGAAGGCATACGATAAAACGAATTAACTGTATAGTTTAACGCACACATTTTATCATCGTTTATTTGTTTCTCGTATAATATGTTATTCTACTTGATATTACCTGTGTTTAATTATAGTTGAGATAAATAATATCATTTTTACGACACGTCTATTTATCGAACGACAAGAAAATGTAAAGGCATCTTTATTCGACAAATTATTTTTTTTATATCACACAATGGCTACAAAAAGAAAAGATGAATTAAAATTGAATCAAACTGCAACCGTAAAGGATTGCAACGGTATTATCGCAAAATTTTCAACATTATAATATCATTGAAATTCATTGAAATAAATACTTAACATTTGTCTTGTTTAATTCGTTTGGAAATATGTTTTGTCATTTAATTTATGTCAATCTAGATGAAAGATATCTCGTTGCAGAATAATTTCGATTGCAAACAATTTGTTAGAATATACTCTAGATTTTATACTTGTTATCATGTACAATATATATATATATTTAAATATCTATATATGTGCATATATTATATATTAATAAATACGTATTCTAATGGATTATATAATAGTTAGGCATTAATTTAATCTGACCCAATAAACGTGGAATCGAGGCTCGTTAGAATAGCATTCGCATATGAGTTATTAGTTCTTATTGTTGGTCGATGCTAAATTATCGACAAATATGCATAGACAGGAATAGAGCGAAGGGATCGCAAATGTTTGTAATGCGGTGTGTCTCGTGTTTTCACCGCTCCCACTTCGCAGCGTAGGTGTACTAAAGTACACAATAGTTAAACGCCTACACCTTTTAACCTATTCGTACAAATGTACGAATGGTCATATAACACACGTGTTAAAAAGAAGTAAAAAAGAAAAAAAAAGAAAAAAAAAAAGAAAAAAAAACGAACGATTGAAATATCGACTGTTCTATTAGTAATTTATCAAGGATGTATTTTGTAATATTATTCGATTACATCTCGTGCGTATTTTTGATAACAAAAGTATCATTACAGTGAACTCGTTAAAAAAAAAGAAAGAAGATTAAAATTCGTCGATGATGAACACGTTAAAAGTAAGCAGTAACCCCCATCGTTAACGTTGTTCGGTTAATTATCGTAACGTCGAGATTAAATAGCGTGGAGGTAACCGGTTAATACCATCAATGATGTATTTAATATCGTTCCGGTCGAATGAACGCGTATACATAAATCATGTCAACCGGCAACCGCTTTCGATGTATACATATATATATATCGAAAGGATAAAAATATAACGGGCTTAACAAGTTTCAACCACTATGAATAATTATAGCTTACAACGACGTGATTTTCGTGCGTTAGCAATGTTACGTGGACGTGGTCGTTTCGCCGACAGTGCGTTTATTAGACTTCTCCGTGGTGAGGCTATCAGAATGTACGAAATTAATTAGAAATCGTACGAACAAATTGTATCATCTCTGATAGTTTCGTCATTTTCAGCTATATAAACTAATCGAATTTAAATATATTACGAGACAGAAAATTGGAGACGAGGATTTAAAGAAAAAAAATAGAAAAAGAATAGAAAATATTCGAACAAATGGCAACCACACGAGGAATAAAGAAAAAAATAAAAATAAAAATAGCATAGAGTATTCAATAAGAAGAAACGAAAAGAAAGAAAGAAAGAATAAGGGGTTGTCTCGTTTAGTTAGTTCATACACTATGTCGAGATTAGTCTTTTCCTCCTTGAAGATTGTAGGTCAGCAGAGCGTAGAAAGATGACGGACGGTATACTTGCAATTGGATGAATCGTTTAATTATTTACGCGTAGTCGTCTTGTAATTAGGCAACCTTCTCGTATAATATTCGAAAGTAAGAAGAAGTACTTGGTAGTCAGTAGTTACAGTATTACACAACTGTAATACAAGTAGTAGTAGTAATACTAGCAAGGGCTTGATAAGGCCTAATGAATGAGTAAGAAAGATAGAAACTGTGTGAGAGAGAGAGAGAGAGAGAGAGAGAGAGAGAGAGAGAGAAATAATAAAGAGGGGGTCTAAATAATTCCGATTGTAAATAACTGGGGACAGGGTGGGAGGGAGAGAGGGAGGGAGGGGGACAATGCCGAGATCTAAATAATTCTGGGAGTGAACGAACGAACGAACGAACGAATGAACGAACAAGCGAATGAGCGAGCTTTCATCGTAATCAGTCGAGCATGACGGCAGTAAGGCAATCGAAGCGCTGTGGTCGAACGTCATTGTTTGCCCATCCCCTAAGGCTAACCACCGACACCCACAATATTACAGAATTACTACATGCCCTGTCTACCCTGTCCCTGGTACGGTCCAATATCGCGCGTACATTACGCGAACATACATACATTGGAAAGCCTCGGTGCTGTCTCCGATATTAGTTCCAATGACGGGTACGGAAATTGGATTGATAATGCTAATTAAATTGGTTTGTTTGTTAATTGGACTTACGAAGAGGTGGAGTTTGAATCGTTCTAGTATTCGTTGTCATCGTCGTCGTCGTAGTCGTCGTAGTAGTCGTTGTTATCGAATATTTCGATATTAGTACGAATTGTTTGCTACGAGAAGTCAGAAAAGGTGGAATACGGTCTTCTCGTCTACTCTAATCGAATTAATCACGTTCATCGATCGACTATGGACGATGTAATGTAGAGAGAGAGAGAAAGAAAGATAGATAGAGAGGTACGTATGTATGGACGAGTTATGCTCGTTGCAGAAATAACGAAAAAAGAAAAATAAAAGAGAGAAAGAAAGAAGGAAAAAGAAATAAAAAAAGAATTGTTCCGCCAAAGTTAGAATCGTTGCAATCCGCTGATACTTCGTTTACGTTTAACCGGCTTTACTCGAGCTACGAGGGGTATTTTACGAAAAAAAAAAAAAAAAAAAAAAAAAAAA
>NW_014569647.1:163339-185839 GCF_001313835.1 Polistes canadensis
AGGAAAAAGATCGATATTATCGAAGGGAAAAAAAAATTATTAAAAAGAAAAAAATTATATGAAAAAAACGGGTAAGGGGGAGGGGGGGAGAGAGGAAAAAGTTTAATAAGATTAAAAGTCCGGATAAGATAGTAAAGAAGATGAGACGGACAGATAGAAAAGTAGAAAAAGGGATAGTGAACGTTTATAGGATATTGCAATGGTGACCTTATTTCGTGAGGATTTTCAAGCGGTAATTGTTCGGTCCTCCAAATCCATGATTCGTACCACTCTTTTGGATAACGATTGAGAAGAAACAAAAAAAAAAAGAAAAAGAAAAATCGGAGCATCGGAAAGCATTCATTCTCTAAGGCGAAACTGTCTCTATTTTCCAGTTTCGATCTTCGAGTACGAGGACGTGTCCTCTTTTTACGCTTCGTACAATGGATCGTGTAATGTTGAGAAAGAAAAAAGGAATAGAGAGAGAGATAGAAATAAGAGAGTGGAAAAAAGTGGAAAAAGAAGGGTCATATACACGATGCCGACAACTTCGCGTATACGTCATCATCGTCGTCGAGAACTCGTAGACGTTGTAATAAAATATCATATAGGGATTCTCTAGCAAAGCTTATCCAAGGTTTAATACCCTCTAAGGGACTAGACCGAAGGTTCGCACTTTTCTATATATATATATATATATATATATATATATATATATATATACGTATGTACACATGCATGACCTACTACCACATCGATAAATTACAACGTTACGAATAAACCAATAGAATAGGTACCGTTTTTATTTCTTTTCATTGGTTATAATGTACACATAGAAATATAAAAAGGAGAAAGAAACAATAAAAGAAAAGAAAGGTAGAGAGAGAGAGAGAAAAACATCACACAGGTCACAGTGTGTATTGTTCGTAATCATTTTTCAACTCGTATATATCTAGGTTAGTAGGTATTTGTATATATATTTGAAAAATGAAAAACAAAATTGGTTGACGGACGTAGTAAAAATATTGTTTGTTATGTGTACACACACGTGTATGAGAAAGAGAAAGAAAAACGGAAAGAGGGAAAATAGGTGAACACGTAGAATGGTAACGTTGACCATTATTAAGGTATTCAACGTTGCAAAAGGATATAAGCTAAGCTAGGAACAATTGCTTTTGTAAAATCGTGAACGCGCGCGCGCTGTTTCCTGCGTGATGCGCATTGAAACGGAAAGTAGGTCGGTCGAGCCGAGTTGTGTGAGCTTCCAGAGAGTAGTACGTAGTTTGGTCACGTAGTAGATATCAATTATTATTCGACCCTCGGAACGGACCAGCCCGGGCTAACGTGAGTGGCCGCCGCTCCTCGAAACGCATCCTATATCCAATTATAAATTTTGCGCGGCTTTATTAAAGTCGTATCGCCTGCTAGAAACGGTTCTCTCGTTCGCTCCCTCGCTTCACGAAACTATCAAGCTCTCGGCTGCGAGATTAGAAGTGATTACGTGATAACGAACATTGGCTATACCTCTTGTTATTTCATTTTTTTCTTTTTTTATTATTATTATATTTCTTTCTTTTTTATTTTGTTTTTATTTTTTTCGTTTTTTTTTTATCTTTCTTCCCGTCCCTCAACTTTTTGAAGATCATTCTTGAAAAAAATAACGAAAGGATAGAAACGTTTCATGATTTTAAGGATCATCCTTGACGCTCTGTGAATTTTTAATACATTATTATTCCTTTTAAATGTTATTATTAGAAAATATTATTTTTGCTATTAGGAATAGAAAAAATAAAAAGAAAGAATTAATCGATATATCCGACTGTACTTATATTCGAGTTCTTTCTTTTTGTATGAGGAAAATCTAGACTGGCCTCAAGACAAAAGTGTCCACTTTCAAGATATTTTATCTTAACCGCCGCAGGTTTTCTCGACTCAGCCCGATGGTAAACGAGGGATACGAAATAAGAAGAAATAGAGAGAGAGAGAGAGAGAAAGAGAATGGTTCGAGTCTTGGGAGTAAGGGAGGATAAGAAGGTAGTTAGTATGAGGAGACATTAGTGGCGGGCAACTGGGGCACCCGAGCTTTGTTCTCTCTCTCTCTCTCTCTCTCTCTCTCTTTCTCTTTCTTTTTCATTCTACTTTCTTCATCTTTCGACTCTCCACTCCCATTCCTTAACTTTATCTCCACAATTGACCTTGCCATACTATCTTTCCCTTTCGTCCTTGTATTTCCAACGGAATCAATAGTTGAAAGCCAAGGAAAAGAGAGAAAAAAGATAGAAAGAGAGAAAGAGAAAGAAGAACGCGAGAAAATAAGGTCGCCACGAGTTTGTTCCGTTTTGCAGGGCCGACAACGCGAACGTGACTACGTTTTTGCCGAGGGACAATGTCGAGAAATGCATTGTCGTTTCTCTTCGTTGGCGGATCCGTCTTGCCTTGACACGAAAACCGACAGACGAGCGAACGAAGTTGAAAACACCAAACGATTTTTCCCTATGAGACGTTCACCCATCCCTAATACTAAACGTGAACAAACCCTATTTCCAATGAAATCTATACAGAGTTTTTTTCTATAATATATCGATGGGTAACTTCCAATATTAATATTAAACCTACCAACACTTCTTGTATGCGTATTCTTATCTTGAAATGACTGATTAAAAAAAATTATACATATCTTAATATGTAATGTGATTTAAGCCAATTGTATATAGGGAATAATATATTTTCTTTTTATTTATAATAGAATAATTTACATTTTACATATGTTTGTTTTTCAAATTACAGGATTTTTAGATATTACAGATACCACGGATAATAAGTTTAGCATTAATATAGAAATCATTTTGTACGAATTTCGAGCTATCATTATTTTTCGTCGAATTTTAATACGACAAATTCTATTGCAATGAACGGTTGAAAAATTGTCCATAATAATTTTTAAATGGCTCGTCAAAGAGGAAAGACAGGCAAAAATTAAGTAACACACAAAAGGAACTACGTGCCATCTTCGAGATACTTTCTGGCCACTTAAACGATCTAATATAAGTGTGAAAATTCTGGCGATTCGCTTTAAATCAAATTCGTTTGGATTAAAGCCTTTCCTCCGGTCGTTATTAAAACGACGTTGATTTTCTCCGCACCCTCTCGGTCACGTAACTATGTCGACGACCCTCCAAGGATTTAAACGTTAACGACCAATCGAATAAGACGACGATGATAACGTTATTATTAAATTGAATGATTGTATTTAACACAAATTATTATTATTATTATTATTATTATTATTTAAAAGAAACGAAGATAAACAAAAAAAAATTAGAAAAAGGAAAATGGAAAAGAATATTGGAAGGAAGAACAAAAAAATATTTGATTGACGGAACGATTGAGTTTATCAACTTTTTTTTCTTTGTTTTTCTTTTTTTTTTTTTTTGTTCGTTTGAATTCGCATACCCTGGATTTGAACATTTCTATCCCGAATGTTCTTTTTTCTCATTTTTTTTATCTTTTTTATTTATTTATTTTTTGCCGTCATCATCGGTGAAGTACAACAAACATAAAACCAACTCGCACTTCGCTGGAAGGCACACGTCGTTCGGAAAACGCGTGATTTTCATTGGTGGAAAAGGAAGAGGAGGTGGAGAAGGAGGATGGAGAGGGAGAGGACAAGAGCACCACCGAGTATTCTGTCAGGTCCATACCTCGCGCACTAGAATGCGATGAAACGTCCGTGGGGTGCATGTTCGTCCAGAAACGCCGATGCATTTTGACGGGCCTTTCTCTGTTGAGGTGTAGAACGACCAGAAAAACGTTATCCATATAGTAAACTACGCAAACTTTCTATACATATGTATATTTTATATACTTTTACGTATATTGACACGGAACTGTCAACTATACACACACAAATGCTAAAAGATTCATTAATTATATAATAAGTATCAATGTGACACACACACACGCGCGCGATTGTAATAATTATTTGTATCCATCATTTAAAATTATTTTCAGTTTTTGGAAAATTGTTTTTATAGATCGTTAACAACGTTGATATTCGATTTTTTCTATTTTGTTGTTTTTTTTTGTTTTTTATAAAATATGACAAGTATATACGTTATAATATATTTTGATTCGCAAACAACAACGTGGTAGGTGTAATGTCTATTTACTTAAATCGAGATATTGGAAAAGTTCGAAAGTGGCATTTAACGATAGCGCCGGGGTTCCTTAAATTTCAGCGAAACTATTAATCTTATGAGCTAGCTATTCAGGGGAATAGAACTCTTTAGATACGTCACTCAGATAAGAGTTGTGCGTTAACCATCGGTTAACACGCTATCCTTGACGTCACACGAGACGTTGAAAAATACATCGGTAGTTGTTAAATGGTGTATATCAAAATGAAACTGTCGCCGTCATTGGCATTAAATAATAATAATAATAATAATAATAATTCATCTCTCTTTGGGAATTTTAATCGGTACGATTTTATTGAACGACGTTTAAATGTCGTTATTTTAATCATTTCTCAGTAAATAATAAAACAAGCTAACGTTTCGTATTCATATCATACATCCCGTTACAAATTTAAAATAAAGAAATTTAATAATTTATCTATTTTGAAATAGATTACGTTTACAGTTTATATAATAATATTCGTATTTCGGTAGGGGAGGAGTGATGAATTATTACGAATAATACCATTTTGGTAGCATTTATCTTGAGATTATTGAGATTGCGTCATTGAGATGGCACGAATAACCGAAAGCAATGCTACCTTGCGAAATTGAATTTAATCGAACGTTGGTGCATTGCACACAAGAATCGTATTTACGATCGGATCGATCCAACCAAAGATACGTTGCTTTACGATCGATCTTATTGAACTTATTTGAAAAAAAAACTTACCCTTTCTCTCATTTATCTTCCTTGGAATTATACAAAAAGGAGAATCGATTGTAATTCAATTTGTTTAAAAGGGGAAAAGATTTTGTATGAATAAATGAACGATTAGTTGCAATAACATTCGTTTATTAACGCGCAACGTCATTTATAATCATTTTGAAATAAGATCGAGATAACTAAACTGAGTTTATTTACGATCGATTCTTATTTATATCATCCAACCAATGGCACTATTTGTATACGCGTAAACGTTCCGAGTAATTAACCGGCCATGTTAGCATAGAACGTACCCAAGGTGATATTGGGAAACGATCGTAACCGAAAGTGTTGGTCGAGACGTGCGGGAGATTCGAGTTGGCTGCAATATCATTCCACGTGCGTTATGTATGGATCGTTGGTAGCATAACCGTTAATCAGATTAGATTTAAAGGTCCCTGATGAGTACGTAAATCGAGTCTCGCAGAGAGTATTCGCCGATGTTCGTTCGAACGGTGTCTCATTCGTATGAGATAGAATAATTTCAAATATTCATTTTATCGTAAAAGACGTTTTTCTTTGAAAATAATCTATCTCGTTATTCAATTTAATCATTGTTCTTTGTTTAATCATTAAATTAATTTTCAAGATTTAATCTCATCAAAAGTCTCTGTATATGAATGTGTGCGTGCGTGCATGCATGCTATATATATATATCTATGTGTGCGCGTATATGTATGTAAGAGATAAGATTATATCATGTAATTGTCTTAACAATAACAGTTGATATTACCTAAGAGTTAGTAACGTAAAAATTGAAAAAACCTTATAATAGAAGGTAAGGTAGATGTGTGTAGCAACACACCACGATGATATCCAGTCCTCCTCGTGCATTATCTGTAATTATAGCTTTCATGAACGGTAATACAGCTGGCAGGAGGTACGCTTGGGTGGTACGACCAAGCCGTTGAAGGATAACAGAGGTGTACTACGAGCAAAGGTGTACCGACCAAGGCGAGAAGGTTTTCTCTATCCTGACACGCGATTTTCCTTCTTTGAAACTCGAACGAACGAACGAACGAACGTGCAAGCGGAAAGAGAGGAGATGAGAGTGGAGTAGAAAATGAAAGAGAGAGAGAGAGAGAGAGAGATATGTACTCTACTCGGAAAATGTTTCAACTTCATTCGAAAAGTATTCTTCCTTTTTTCTCACTTCGTTCATCTGCTCTATTTTTTATTTTTTATCTTTTTATCTTTTTATATCTTTCCCCTATCCTACTCTTCCCCTTCCTCTCTCTCTCTCTCTCTCTCTCTTTCTTTTTCTATTTCTCACGTATTTTCGTCGACATCTCATATTCCTATTCCCACTTTTTCAATTCATTTTAATCATGCGCTTTCGTTAGTAAGCAATGCTACTTTTATATATACCTACGCGACCCATTCGCATCTCTAATCAGAGTAGAAGTAATCTTTCGTCTCGACCTAAAACTCGACCGCTTTATGCAAAACTCAAGAAAGCTAGTGAGAAACGAATAAGAAAGAAAAAGAGAAAGAGAGAGAGAGAGAGTGAACACCACGACTATTTTCTTATCTCCTCGCTCGGAACTTTTAGCTCTCTAGCCAGACTATCGTCCCCGATTCGTCTTAGTTCTTGGCGCGAGTTAAAAGTTTATTTAGTTTTGAAATTTTTTACATTGAAATTCCTTCTCGCACGAAAGTATGCTCGATTTACGTTAACCGAGTTTATATTTTTTTTTTCTTTTTTTACTAATGCATTATTGTGTGCGCGTGAAAATTTTTTCTTTCTTTCCTTATTTATTATATTTCTTTTATTTCTTTCTTTTATTCTTTTTACTCACACTTTCTTTTTTTGCCCACTCACTTTCTATCTTTATTTCTTATTACTCTCGGAATGTTATATCCCTACTCGTTCGGATATTTTGCGGTCGTGAATTTTTTCGTTAAAGTAGGTAGGTACGTAGGTAGGTAGGTACTACTATTAGAAAAATAGAGAACGTTAGCCGTCAGAGTTACGATGTGTGAAATAGGTAAATGGCGTCATTACGACGAAACAAAATCTTTCTTCCTTCCTTCCTTTCTGTTTTTCTATATCCTTTTTTATTTTTTTACAATGCTCGTTACATTTATGTTATGCTTGAAAATATAGGTATTACAAAAACAGTCGTTCATTGGTTAAAATATCAACGTAATTATTATAATATTTCACGTATTTCACGTGTTTTCGTTCTTAACAAATGAATCCACCTCCTGATTTTATTTTTTTCAAGAATTACAAGAGGATCGAATAAGAACAATCGATCCTCTTGACTAATCAAAACCCTTTCAAATTATTAATCTCTTTATTTTTCTAAACACATTGCTTCCGTTATTGCATCTGATATCGGTGATGATGATAATGGTAATGGTGTATAACTCATAATTCATATCTCATAATTTCATTAAAAGTAACGCAACACCGTTAGATGTAATATCGAGGCATGCACCTCACCGTAGTTGATTTTAATCATTCGCCCAACGTATTTTATGTGATTTATCCTTCGGGCTTTGCTTTTATAAAGACGAAGTAGATAGAGAACATAGGATAAAGATAGAACGAGAATGAGAATGTGAATGATAAAGAAGGAACGAAGAATAATATAAGATAAAGAAACAAAAAGACAGGAGAGGCTCGAGAAGGAATAAGAAGAAATGACAAGCGGGGGTGTAGGAGGGGTGAGGGAGAGGGGGACGAGGACAGAAACGATCCGATTCCCCGTTATATGCAAAAAGAAAACTTCTTGGAATCGGCAGTTTTATATCCGAAGGGTCAGAATTTTAATGGGTTGAAATGTAAGATGGATAAAATGGCGGAAGAAGAGGAAGGAAAAGGAAAAGGAAAGGAAAGAAGAGGGAAAGGAAAGTGAAGGGAAAAGGGTGGGAAGAAGATGTTCATCGATAACGAGCACGTCGTTAGCATGGATGCAATTATCGATCATAAACTCGTCCGTATAATAACGGCTCGCTGTCATTGCGTCTGCGGCCAGCAGTAACGATATCCTTTCCTTCCAACTGTTTCACATTATACAAGTGACTCGTGTTTCCGAATAATTTTCCACCATTATCGTATTGCGATATACTAAACGAGTAACTGCCCTGCCCCCGACCCAACACCACCACCACCACCATCACCACCACCGCCAATCTCTACCCTCGTTTATAATCGCTTCGGGCGTGTTCACATTAATTCTACCAATCTGTTATTTCTATTTAATACGTCTCGTACGATTGGATATTACGCGAGAATAAAATTAAACGATAGATAAAAAAACAAATAAAGAAATAAGAGAAAAAAAATAAAGAACACATAAAAAAAGGGGCTCGTATACGAAGTAGCCTGAATTTTATTAATTTCATTGTTCGAGTTATAAAGACGTGTGCGCGCGTGCATGTATAAAGTGTGTATAAGAAATAAAGACCGAATGAGATAGGCAGATAAAGCAAAAGAAAAAAGAGAGAGAAAGAGAGAGAGGTCGATTTTGAGTCGTTTCCGAGCCATTTCCAAGCCGTTTTTAAGCCGTTGTTCGCATTTCCTACTTTCGACACTCGAAAGGTACGACAAGTAAAAGCGAATCGCATTGTCTGCCTCGGGATAGGGCGCGTCTCTCTCGTGAGTCCCAGTACAGTCAGAAAGAAAGAGTGAGAGTAAGAGAGAGATTGGGGAGTAGAAACACTAATGTTAAAGTTGATACAAAGAACGCCAGAGCAGTTTTCTTGGGTAACATCGCAGCAAGTCTTTTTACTATTTCTATACATATCCTTTCCTATTTTCATCTTTCTTTCTTTCTTTCTTTCTTTCTCTCACATTCTCTCTCTCTCTTTCTCTCTCTTGCATTCTCAGTTACTCCCTGGCGTCACTTACTCCCTCGAGATAGAAGTGTGACATTTTTATCTGCACGTCCGCCCTGCAGCAATTCCGGACAGTTTCTTCTTCTCTCTCTCTCTCTTTCTCTCTTTCTAGTCCATTCCTCCTACGTTTACTTTTCCCGAACATCAAAAGACACCGAAGTGCAGAAAAAGGAGAGGAAAAAAATAATAAAAAGTAAGAGACCCGGGGAAGAAAAGGTGAGGAGAAAGGATACGGAAATGATGAAAACCGGGTTAAATAAAAGTTACACATTGAACTAGAATCGTTCTAGATTTGTTTATCGATATCTCCAACGGATTTGTTTCAACTGATTATTCCAATTTTCTTATCATTTTTTTCTTTTCTTTTCTTTTTTTTCTTTTTTTCTTCTCTTTTGCTTGTTTTTCTAATCTTTCATAAATAATAATAGAGCTCGGATAATTAATATGATGAGTACTGGATGGAGGAGATACGTAAATTTGTTTAATAATTAAATGCACATTTGTGTATTTGTATATTTACGTGTTGAGATTTGAGCACTCACGTTTTCGAGTATCCTAGTTATATTTCAAAAGTACTCAAAGGATTAATAATGATGAGTAAAATGTTTTGTTATTTTATGACATAGGAAAATGTAACGATAAATAATTATTTTTTTTGTTTTGTTTCTAAATTCATCAGATTAGTAGATAACGAAGTTATACTTGTTTATGAAATATGGACGATCTTATTATATCGATGTATCGCGAAGTAGATAAATAAAAAGAGAATATTTTTGTTCTCTTTAAAATGGTATATGTCTCATATCTTATGTTAGCGATTTTCTTTTATAAAAATATCGCTCTCGCGAAATATTTCCATTCGTAAAGAAATATCGACGAGATCAATCTTATTATATTGACTGTATTAAAGTAAGTAGATAAAATGAGAAATTTTGTATTTATTCTGTTTTTCTTTCCTGTCTAAAATATTATCCAATGATAATATCTATTTCGAACAATTTTTATTAATAATTTAAATTCGTCTGACTAAATTCACGAATAGTTACAATTAGAAAACTATTTTCTTTAATATAATTATCGATTCCTAATGTTAATAATTTGGATTCGAATTACAAAATAATAGTATAAAATTTATATGAAACAATGAACTCTCGACACACTTATATAGGTCAATGTATTTTCGTTACATTTAATTATCTCGTAAATTAAAAATCGTATAAAAATTTTCCAATAAAGATTACTTCAACATTTATTCTGAATATCTTATTCGCATATTATTAATAATTAATGAACAATATTTTCCTTACAAACAAATTACTATAAACGAATTATCTTTCAAAGGTACATCAACTAAGCCAACCTTTATTTCTTTTTTCAATAATCACATCTTATATACTTGTAATGATAATAATAATAAATATTATTATTATTATCATCATCATTAAAACGATATTTCACAAACAACATTTTTGACGAAATAAAATTACATACCTAGTCCATATATTTAAATGGATAATGATGTATTAGGTAATGTAAAGACTATAAGAGAATCATTTATTACTGAATATATTAGGACGCAAACGTTGTTATTGTATTAAACATTGGTGAGAAACTGGCACTTGTTTCATGGGTTCGTTCGTCTATGTTACGCTACGATCGAGTCGAATTATCCTGCTAGCTCGTTAATGTCTAGGAAAGTCGCTATTTTAAGTGCACTCTTGCATGTATTATTATTATCTAAAGCCATTCCCGGACGTGGACGGGAGGATAATGCATTTTCTCGATATTAATATCGATTTTAATGCGAGAGCTCGTAATAACGCTTGGAAACCGTAAAGATAATTATAAAAAATAATAGCTTGCGGTAGAGAGAGAGAGAGAGAGAGAGAGAGAGAGAGAGAAACATTAACGCCGTTGACTGCCGTGCCAATATCACATAAATCGATACCGTTTACTAAACGTTCTTTCATTATTATATATTTTTCATTTTGTTTCTACTCCCTATCCCTCTCCTTTTTGTTTTATTTTTTTCTATTTTGTAAAACAAGAATAATACCTACCTCTGCAGCTTACTATCGTATTTTTTTGTTGTTTCGTATCGGATCTTATTAAATTTTATTTGCAATTCAATGATTTTATATACAATATATATATATATATATACATATATTGAAAATAATAATTGAATACGAGTATCTAGATGATCCGTTTAACGATGAAAAATACGTTTCAAACTAAACGAAAATATTTTCCGAATCGAACCTTTCGTTGAAGCAACACGTGCTTCGAAAATTTAACGAATCGTTGTATTATTTTCTCACCCACGTCAACTAGAGAAGGAAGGGTTATTTAACAAGGTAAATTTGCGCGTGTCTCTTTACTGTTATCAACGTACGCCGTATCACCGACCGTCCTCGAAATATTTAATTCCATTGTCCGTAATTGTGCCTTATGCTAAAACTTGAATACATTCTAGGTCCCACGTGTGAGCCTTCATAAAACCGAAAGCGTGTCATGCGTTGAAAAACTTGGATTAGTTATATTATGATTATATCATCCTCCTATACGTGGATAAAGATGCGATCTAAATGATTTTCATTTTTTTCATTATTATGCACGAATGAATTAATTATTAAAAAGAAAAAAAAATAACAACACAGAGTAACGATAAATGACAATCGAAAAATATTCCTAAAATAATAGTAATTTCTTTTTATTATGGAATTCGTATAAATCGTTTGTTTATTAAATCGACGATTATTAAAATACTCTTTCGATTGTTTCGCGTTCGTTCTTAAACATTGTTTACGAAGATTCGTAAATAAGTTGAAGAGGTTGTTGAGTCGTCAAGTGGCATTAAAATGTCTTAAACCGTGTTGGAAAATGTAACGTCGTGTTAAAGCAAGGGACGACGGTCGGAATAAATATCAGGGGCTTCTGAAGCATGCCGACGACGTCGGCCTTGCTATTGGTTTGTTCCGCTACTCTTTAGAAAGAGAGTGTGGGAGAGTAAGAGAGAGAGAGAGAGAGAGAAAGACAGAAGTGAATATAGTTAGCGAAGTATAGTTGGCGTGCGCTCGTAGAAACTGCTCGTTCGGTTGCCTATAACCGTCCTAACAATACCCTGATCGTGTACACGCATACATCAGTAATAAAGTAAAGCAACTATAAGCCCCTTAGGTAAGACCGTATACCATAGTGTAACTAGAGATTATACCGTCGCAACGTTCTACTCGTAAATTGATATTAAACTTTCGTCATAATGCTTCGAGATTTTTCATTCGTAGCGGACTATACGTCCTATGCCGTGGAGTTTACGTTTAGCGTTAAAAAAACTTGGCCGTTCCTTTTTCTCTCTATCTCTATTTATTTCTTTTTTTTTTTTCTTTTTCTACATGGTAAATAGAAACTTTAATTTTCTTCTTGTTAAATAAGAAAAAATCTCTTGAATAAAATTCTTGTTATTTTAACTGTTAATATATATATATATATATTAAATAAAAAAATAATTTTTCGTTATCAATTTTGTGTCTTTCATATACTTACACAAGCTTATTTTTGTCATATCACATTATTAAAGAATGAATGAGTTTTATACGTGTACAGATAAAACGTAACATTTTCGAAACGAACCCTTCGACGTTGGAACCATGCGATATAAATACGAAAGACGGCTTTTTCCACGATAATAATTTCTCGTTTCCATCGGTCTCTCACTGCCATAGTAATAAGTATCAATTAGGAGGCAGATTAGAAACATTATTTCAGCCACGTCGTCTACCAACGGATTTCTATCTACTTTCTCACTTTTCTCCTTATTCTTTTTCGTTTCTTTTTTTCTTCTTCTTCTTCTTCTTTTTCTATTCCATTTGTAGAATTCTCTTTTCGAAGGAAAGAAAAAAGAAGAAGAAGAAGAAGAAGACGACGACGAGAGTCAAGTAAAAAGTTAAAACTCTTCTCACAAACGATTCCCTCCACCGATATCGCAACTATTTAAATATTTAAATAGTCATCTTTGAGAGATGCGCGATACTTGAGAAACGCGTTCATCCGCAAAACGTTCCTTCCTCCACCTTTTCCTCTTTCTCTTTCCACCCGTTTGATACCCGTTTGATCTTCGCGGCGAAACTATTTTAACTGCGATACATCCGGTTCGACCTAATCCCTTGAGACCATGGTGGTAGTGCTAGTGATAGTGATAGTGATAGTGGTGATATGATGATAGTAGTAGTAGTAGTAGTAGCAGTAATAGTAGTAGTCTCTTGAATTTGTGGAATACCGTGCAAAAGTTACGATTAAAGTTCGTCCTTGCGTGAAAAGCAGTTTATTACTGAATCATGTGTACCCCCAGGCTTAGTAATTCGACGTGTAAACGAGTTGAACGATTCCGGTAATATTTATTTCTCGATTGAGAAACAAACAAAAAATAATATTTAAGAAAATTGAAAATAAATCTTAACCACCGAATGAAAAGCGTGTGTTATTTCATTTCTAAAATCATCCAACACATTTATTGCAAGAATAATTTATGATTTTAGTCGCTATATAAGACTCGTAGGATGTATATGTTTATATATATATATATATATATATTTAGGAGTGTGTGTGTGTGTGTGTGTGTGTATAATACATACATGTTGTAACTCTCGCATGTCGGAGGCAATTTGAATCACGGTGCTCACGTGAACCGACTTGGAATTCAGCTGACTGCCGTCTATTTTACTTTTCTCTTATTTTTCTTTCTTTCCGTCTTTTTTTCTTTTTTTTTTTTTCTTCTCCTTCTTTTTCTTCGCCAACAACTTTAAATCTTATTACTCAAAATGACTTTAAACGAGAAATATAAAGACCCGACGTAGAACCAAAGAGAGACGAGGAAATTTAAAGGTCGAGTTTAAACCGAGAAAATTAGACCCTTTATGCCAATTGTATTCTCCATACATACGTGTATACACACATATATATATATAGATTATACTTAGAAATAAGGGTTTAAACAAGCGACTATCATAAAAGAAATAACATAACGTGTTTTCGACGATCCATGAAAATACATCATGTGTTGAGTTTGTCATATTATCTTCATTGGACACATCCTAGTTGTATATACTATGTTTACGTAAGTAAATACCATCCATTATTATTTCATTTTATCCTCAACGAGTTTTAATATAATTTTCTTTCCGGATGAAAGAAGTTTCATACTTTATTATACTTGTGTGTATGTGTGTGTGTGTGTTTTTTTTTATTTTCTATTTCATTTCTTTAGGACAGCTTTACTCGCACGTGACACCAAACATACTCGTATATATATATATACACATATACATATATATATATATATATATGTACACGCGTGTATGCGTGTACACTTTGCAATAAATGCTTGTAGTCGGACGCGATCCATTTGCTTTTATTTCCTCTTATAATGAAAATCGAGCGAAACGCGCGGCCAACACGTGTTACGGATGGTCTGGCCGGATGCCTGTTGTCATCACAGAGGTGGATGAGAGGGGCTAACGTGTCTACGACTACTTTGTAAATGGTCGAGTCTGTCGTCGTATTGTACTACTCGGCTCATCCATGAGATATAGCTTAGAATTAACTGATACATATTATACACGAGGTGGTGGTACATTTATTCTTTTTTTTTAGAGATGGACAATGAACTAACGTTATACGACTTTGAGTTGTCCCTTTATGATGTTTCTAGATATGTATAATAAACATATATGTAGGATTGGGTTCAGTGTAGAGATGTATGATTAACATACACCGAGGTTAATTCTACTTATATAAAAATATTTAATATAGGATGGATAGAAAAGACTATGGTGATAACGGATATCGGTTAATTGTATCATATTACATTTACTAAGTATCGTGAGACATAATTGTCATGCTATGTCTATCCATCCTATATTAAATATTTTTATATAAGTAGAATTAACCTCGTTGTATGTTAATCACACACTTTTACACTGAACCCAATCCTAAATATATTCGAGTTTAGAAACTTTCCATTTTTGGAAGACATGAAAATTACTTTAATATTTTATATTTGTGTTCTTTTTATTATTGTAATAATAATTATTTTAATATATTGCGTGTTAATTTTAAACATTTTTGTATAGTTCGTCCTTTCGAACAAATTCCATAGCACTGATCATTATAATTTGTATGTATCTCGAGAATGATAAAAGGAGAAAAAAGAGAGAGAGAGAGAGAGAGAGAGAGAGGGTAGGGGTGGGTGGTAGAAAGAGGAGAAAAATTGTTATTGCAGGTTTTTGGAAGGAGAACGTTGGGACATCTGGAAATACTGTCGGGGTGAAGTAAATCGTTCCGCTCGAGCAAGCGCCCGGTCATACGAGGTTCATCCTTCTCTCTCTCTCTCTCTCTCTCCCTCTCTCTCTTCTTGTTCCGCGATGACAGCTGACACGCGTTGCTTGAGAGAAAATAGGATTTGCCATCCTCTTGCTAGAGAAAGCTCTGACGAAACACACCGAAGGCTGTTATACACAAAAAGTATGTGCGTGTCTCGGTAATAAAGAGAGAAATTCATTTTTCCTGATGTTCCGAACAAAATTTCGTTGCTTTTGAGTAATTACTGTTGTTTTAAACGAATAAAAAAATTTTTTTTGTTTATTTCGCGAGTACACTCGTGCACGTGTGTCGTGTACGCGTATGCGAACATCATTCTCTCGTAACAAAAACATTATTATTTTATTTTATCGAACGGGGTATATAATATAATTATTATCAAATAATTTCTTTTATTTTTTCCCCCACTACCTATAACCATGAGATCCCACACCTCCTCCCCCCCCACACTCCCCATCCCTAAGCTTTCAATAATGGTTCTCGCGGCGAATGAAATATTACTCTGAATTAAAATGTTTATGAATAAAATATCGAGAGCTATCGATTATATCTCGAGCGTGACAGGAGTTCAAAGCTAAAGTGGGTCTTGGGACTTGGTTCGAGAAAGGTGAAGAACCGAACGAACGGAAAACGTGCCGCATCGAGCTTACCTTATACTACTCCGTCTTTCTATCTTTCAGTCACTCTCACTCTCCCTCTCTCTTTCTCTCTTTTTCTCTTGTTAGTATACACGGTATGAAAATTCAAGGATGCTCCGTATCGTATCGTACCGAGCGATTTCCAATGAAATCCCATCGTTATGAAAAAAAATGAAAAGAAATTACTAGAATTCGAGAAGAGCAAAAATACGATCATAACGGTTCAAGACCAATTAATGGTCGACCGTTCATTAAAGAATTCGAGTTGAATTTCGATGAAACGTGATCTAGCTATCTGCTTCTTTTGAAACGTACGATTTTTTCTTTTCTCTTCTTTTCTATTCTGTTTTGCTCTTTTAAAAAAAAATTTTCATAGCTATTATCAAATTTATAAATAAAAAAAAAAAAAATGCTTAAGTTGGATGCGAAACGAAAAATTATTTATAAAAATAAATACGCGATATTCTATATAAAAAAAGAAAAAAAACAAAAAAGAAAAAGAAAAATAAAAGTAAGAAAGTTTGGAAGAAAAGGATAAATAAAATATTCAATTCGAAGTAAGAAAAATAATAATAACGCGCGTATATCATTGACAGAATACCTATAGCACAATGCCCGGATACGTGTATCCCGTTACATAAACTCGATTCCTCGATGCACTTTAATCCCAGCGAAACCCTCGTGTCCCGACTAAGCGAACCCGCGGAGAAGCGGAGAAGCGGAACGAAGCAAATGCATTCTGCCGCAGTCGAAATGGAGCAATGCGGATCCCGAGCAACGGTTCTAATTTGTAAGCCGTCACTGTCGAATGATAGGGCACTCTTTACTATTCTACGTATATATATATATTTATATATATGCGTGTATATATATATGTATATATAGTGTATATGCATATCTATCTACGCGTAAACTCGATTTGTGCGAAATATATACGCCCACACGTCTATATAATATATGTACAACACACACACATATGCATGCATGCATATAAACATATATCATATACATACTATATTCGTAGTTAGCAACGACGCGTGCCACGGGAAATCGAAGGAAAACCATCGTCGATTTTCCGCAACGCTCTTGGTAACTCGCTATTAATAATATAATATATATATATATATGTATATATATGTATATACCTATCCATATATATCGTTTGATTTATCATTCGCGTTAACGATAATTATGATTTACGGACGTTGATAATACTTCAAAGTGAATGGTATGTTCGATGGACTCTCGTTTAACTGATAAATTAAGATATTTTTAAACTCTACTATCTCTTTTCACTTCTCCATTGTCAACAAAAATAATTCTACTATCTCCCTACCCCAACGTATATACGATTTCGAAGATGACAGATCATCGATATGAATCTCGTGTCCTCCTTTATTAAAATCGACGTTGATGGAACGCCTGACGCCGCAGCTTTACAAAGATGAAACCATCTCTTCGTGATTAAATTTTAAACACGCGAAAACGCGACAAATCTTCTAGAAATAGTTTTTCTTTTTTTTTTTTTTGTTCCATAAACGATAACGTCTTTCATCGAATTGTCAAGTATTTATGCGTTTTATCGATAACCGTTCATTTGTTCATTTTTCAATACTAACTTTTTATTACCAATCCGAGACACTGCTTCTTTTAACACCTTCTAAACATTTATTCAATACTACCAGAAAAGTAATATTTTTATTTGCTTCTTTGGAATCAACAGCACACTGTTTTTATTTCTTCGGATGGATCACTCATCCATCTCACTAACCGTGACCTCATGACTAAGCCATTAAATATTTTATAAATAATTGTGCATTTAAATTGAATCAATTCTCTCACGATTTTATAATTAGTTTATATTTTATATTTTAATGCTAGAAAATATTGACATTTTTCATCTATGATTAATCAAATGACATAAACTGTACCTGTCATGATTGCAATTTCTGCGTTTAGAGAATTAGATCTTCACATTATGACTTTGTACAAAATATATTTTGTTATATTAAACTATTTTCATAGTTTATATTTTTAATATTTTACTTCTTCTCTTTCTTATCTCTTCCCATATTTTCCTTAGTTTTATATTCAAAAATTGCATATATTATTATTATTATTAAAAATATATTCCCTTTTAAATAATATCTCTATCTTTATATGAATTTAATATTTTTATCTTCGTTCTCGTATATTTACTTCAACAATTTCATCTATTCCAAAGGATAATAATATAATACATACATACATACCTGTCTCTGTTGCGTATAGTTGAATGTTTTTCTGCGAATAAAAAATTTGAAAAAAAAAGAAAAAAAAATATAGATAAAAAAGGAGAACCGAGAGGGGTTGGGGGAGAGGGGGAGAGAGTATAAAGTCTCGATCATTCGAATAACGGTTTTTGATCCCTTTTCGTCCGTTAGGAAAATTATAGAGCTCTAGATCGCCCGAAGTGAAACGCCTGGCATAATAATTATAATTGAGTTAATAGTCGGCGAAAGCGCAACCGCTGGAAAATTGCGTTGCCGCGGTCCGTTGCATTCGATCGAATCCTCCGTAGCAGTCGCGAGCACAAACGCCTGCGGTAAGCATCGGTAACCGACGTTGCACGTTTCCAAACGTCTTCCTTGGCTTTCGAAAAAATACAACAACAACAAAAATTCACTTTTTTTTATTTCTCATAAATACTCCTAACGTATATATATTATAGTTCGTACGTTATATTTTATATCTAAAAAGAAAAAAGAAAAATCATCACAAAAATCTATCAATCTGTCTTTTTAACAAAGATTTTGATTTTAGATATACTTAGAAAAAAAAGAAAATAATCCTTAGAAAATAATATAACACGTATAAATCGTTTCTCATAAATACTCGTAACGTATATATATATATATAGTTCGTACGTTATATTTTATATCTAAAAAGAAAAAAAAAAAAAGTCATCACAAAAATCTATCAATCTATCTCTTTAACAATAATATTTAAAAAAAGTTGATTTTCGTTTTAGATATACTTAACAAAAAAAAAATAATCTTTAGAAAATAATATAACAACGTATAATCGTATAAACTCATATTGGATAATTCTTATGGAATAAATAATAAATGGGGTGAAGGGGAAAAAAAGGAAGTTCCGAAAAGTCGATAATCGTGTTTCATGTAACTGTAAGTAACGCGATGATGCAGGGAATCCCATTCCCCCCCTCATCCCACCACCGTCTTCGAAAACGAGAACGACGTGAAGCGAATTTTCTCATGACTCGGAAAAGAAAAAGAGACAACGTGAGTTTCTCGATTCTCGATGCTGGTGGTTCGTTCGTCGACCAATAACAGCCAAGCTTTTCTCGTGTCTTTTCGTTACGTTTCGTTTCTTGTCGATCTAAGGTAGAGAAGGGCAACATATATATCGGTATGTGTCTTGGGTACGCTATTACAGTAGAAAGAAAGAAAGAGAAAGAAAGAAAAAAATAGAAAAAGAAAGAAATAAAGAAGAGAGAAGAGAAAGAGAGAGAAAGAGAGAGAGAGATGAAGAATACAAAGAAAGAAAAAGAATATGTAGGTCGTGAGCGTAGTCAATCCGCGACGTGCCCGAAAGGTTAACATTTGGTTGGCACGTTCTAGATCCGAAGAAATTTTCACGGCAACGGGTCTTGGCGTCGCGACGCTTTTTCGAGATAGAAAGAGAAATAGCAATAAAGAAATAAAGAAAGAAAGAGATAGATAGATAGATAGAGAAAGAGAGAGAGAGGGAAAACGAAGCACGCAAAAGCAGACATTTTTATGCATGTATTCACACTGCTCCCCGATGCATACTACGGCCTTTTACGTGTCACCCACGCATGTCTTTTTCTAACAGCTGTGTGTCGTATCAATATGTGTTATGTATGCGTGTGTGTGTGCCACAGCGTGACCGTACACGTTCGTACCAACTTGCACGGCTCCCGATACTACCGATAAATATTTGCGCATGGGGCAACAGGGAAATTTCCTGAAAACGCATTCCCCTCTTTGCTGTTTTCGTTGATCGTTTTCTCCTTCCTTCCTTCCTTCCTTCCTTCCTTCCTTCCTTCCTTCCTTTCATCTTTTCATCCTTCCCACCGTTTCCTTGAGACTATCAAACTATCGACTATAATCTTAAGTATATTCTTTGCGTGTTACTCACGAGACAATTTCGTTCGATTATCATTCGTACGAGATTTCATATATTTCATTATTATAATAATATTTGTTATCTCTTCGATAATATTGGATATAGAACGATATAAATATTATAATAACTTGCTTGAAGGGATATTAAATATTTCTGGTTATCTTTTTTCTGTTGTTGTTTCTTTATTAAAAAATACAAAAAGAATCGAATATTAATTTGAGATATGGTATAATAAACTTTATCCAAACGATTGTAAATAATCAAGTGGAGTAAAAAAATGGATCGATAAATCGATATTATAATAAAACTACTCCTGCTTGAATCGGAAATAAGTTTGTGCATTTTGTTTTGTTAAAAGATAAAAAGATTGTCGTAACCTTCTCTCACTCCTCTCTCTCTCTCTCTTTCTCTCGAGACGTATTTGATCGGGATTTGGAAAGTAGCTGGTACGGATAAACGCTTTTCAACGCAACGGATGGATGATCCTTCTCTCTCCATCCCTCGTAGTTAAAATACCCACCGGGAACATGGTTTTCTCGCGCGAATATTCCGTATCATTCGATTTTACGCGTACATATATATATATATATATAGATGTTATATATAGGTACATGCATACGTAGTTACTATGTTTGTATGTATATAACAGAATGGGATGAAGAACGGCTTGATCGATCGACATAGAAGCTTGTATTCAACGTGTTCGCTTTGAGACCACTGGGAACCTTTTATATTCCACTGCTTCTTGATACCACACGGATATTTGTATCTCTACTTTTCTTCCTTGGATACTTCCTTATCGAGTTTTTTTAAAGTAATATTGCCTCCTTCAAAGACGTTTTCTCTTTTCTTCTCTCTCTCTCTCTCTCTCCTTTTTTTTCTTTCTTTTTTGATTTCTATTTGTATTAGCATATTCTTGTATCGTTTGATCTATCTACATAAACGGTTTATCAATTTCTATCTATCTATAATATATATATATACATATACATATACATATTATATATCATTGAACGTTATTTTCTTTTATTCTACGAGAATATCGCGATTTGTATCTTGAACGAATCACATATCCATCTATAGAATAGTAGAGAAGAATACACCACCACGCACCCACCCACCCACCCAGCAACCTCTTTTAAATTAAAATCGGAATGCTTCGCGGAAAGTACATTAGAGGAAAGCACTCGCAAAAATGGACAACGGAGAGAGAAAGAATAGGATAATTCGATCTTCTCGAAAATGGGGGTAGGATAGTGCGTTGATAATACCCAGGTTCTTCCCTACCACCAACCTGATTCGTTTTTCCTCTCCCAGAGTATCTCTTTCTCTTTCTCTTTCTCTTTCTCTCTCACGCGCATTATTTTTTTTTTATTTCCCACTCTTTTCTCTCCTCGTTCTTTTATTTCTCTCGTGTTCGTGGTAACGCGATAACGACAAATGCTGCTCGGTGCAACGCGCAAATGATTCGGGTGATGCCACTTTGAGTTTTTTCTTTCTCTATCTATCTGCTATACATATAAATGCATATATATGTGTGTATTATTGTGTATGCGTGTGTGTGTATATAAATATATATATATATATACGTATGGAATGTAGGTAGATAGAAAAAGAAAAAAAAAGGGTAGTTTAACATTGTTCCACGTTATATTCAAACGCATTCAATTTTCGAGAAAGAGCGTTACGTTAGTGGCATAGACGATACTCGATATACGGATCCCTATACTGATAACCAACCAACGGAAATGTAGTTGCTTTATGTCGGAGACAATTTATATAAAGAAAAGAAAAAAGAAAAAGTAAGAGTATATTTTTTGTATCTTTTTTTTTATTTCGTTCTTTTTGCGAACGAAGATATCCTTTTTTACTTTTTCCATGAAAACTGAGCAAATGGCGAAAAAATCGATAGAAAATAAACTGTAACTTTTTCTATCTATCTGCCTATCTATCTATCTATCTATCTATCTATCTATTTTTCCCGATGTCGTCTCGTCCTAGTAACTTACTGCATAATACACTAGAACTGTCTGTACATAGCTTTACCGATAACCCTTCTCTTCTCTTCCCATCCCTTCCCTTACCTTTTACTTCGAACGTTCTAACCGTAGGAACTTTTGGAGAGTCTTTTGGTACTCCTAGCCAACAAATTGGAAAGCGTTCGTCGGATCTTCGATTCTCCTAGATTAGGAGGGACCCTTCCGAAAAATTCCGAACGGTTTCCCTTAGAAATTTTCAAGTCACCTTTTTTTGCTTCTTGCTTCTCTTGGATTCGATCCAGAACGGATCGGCGGGACAGTTCGGGATATTTGAGGAAGAAAACACGTACGTGAGCGTTGAGCTTTCGACGATTGAGAAAGGTACGAGAAAGAACCACCGGGGAGGACAAAAAGAAAAAAGTAAAGGAAAAAAAATGAAAGAAAGAATGAAAAAGGCACACACGTTAACGCGAATAGGATCACACATACGTATATCTAATGTCACGATCGCGTGATTTTCACGATAACATTTTAGTTGAGATAAATTAATCTCGATTTGGTCAAAGTTATATTGCTTGGCAAGAGCA
>NW_014569647.1:188386-203818 GCF_001313835.1 Polistes canadensis
TATATATATATATATATATATATATATACTTAGAGACATATTTACACGTTCTGGATTATCCTGGGATGATTTGCAGTCAGCCGACAGTAGTAGTTGTAGTAGTAACAGTAGTAGATGCAGTAACAGAAGCAGCAGGAGCAGAAGCGAATCGTCGTAGTGATTAATAGCGACATAAGTAATGCCGTCGTTGCTCCTACCTCCCGTGTCTAATTAAATACGTCCTCGTTTTACGGTGAGGCCGCTCGTACGAAGGAACTTCTTAATTTGCTGTTTTCAAGTTTCCACGGTTTCTCGCGTTTCGACTTAACCGAAGCACCACCATCACCACCCCCCTTCCCAACACAAGTGAGAAAAATAAAAAGGACAAGAAAATAAATAAAAATAAAAGAAAGAAAATATTAATATATATATATATAGAGAGAGAGAAAGAGAAAGATGGTGGTGGGTAGTACATCGAAACATTGAAAAGTAAAGGAAAAGTCGATATAATGTTATCATCGGACGTTCATCGAGTTTATCGCTTTATCGCGTATCCCAGAACGTGCGCGTGTTGCCGCAAGAGCATCTCTCGATTCAATGAAAACTGTGGAACTCGTCGAAGCGTGAAAACGTTTGCGATGCATGTAGCACGATGTTATATCTGTGAACGAAAGAGAGATAGATAGAGATAGAGATAGAGAGAGAGAGAGAGAGTGTGAGAGGGAAAGAGGGAGAGAGTGCATGCGCGTTATTCTCACACCGCGCGGGAAAATCCCGTGGTTGATGTAGCGAGTTATTGTGCTTTACCAGTCCAATCTCGGTCAACTTCACTCAGTGGCTGAGTGACTGAGTGCCGTGCTTCGTTTATTGACGTTTGCTTCCGCACGGAAAAACCAATTCTCCTATGGGGAATCATGGCGAGTATATACGCATCAAAAAAAAAAAAAAAAGAAAAAGATGACTATAGATAGGAAATCCCTACGAATCTCGGAAAAAAATCTTTTCCACGGAAATATTTGCAAATTATATCTTCTTTATCCTTTTTTTCTTCTTTTATTTTCTGTTTTTTTTTTTTTTCTTTTTCCGCCCCCGATAATTCCTTTTTCACTTTTAACTTTCTATTTCAATATTCTTGATTTTTCTTTTTTTTTTGGTTTTGTTTTAATACAACCAATTCGTAGACACAATTTTATTTGCAGCGAGCGAACGTTTATCATTTATATTGTTATTGATTTGTAGGATTCTTTTTTTGTACAGTAATACGCTATCGTGGTATATTTCAGGTTTTATTAAATAACGTTTAAACGAACGATCTCGAATAATAAATATTATCTATAGATGATTCGATTTATCCCATAAGAAGCAACGGATCTTAACAGAAAAAGATATGAAAATAATGGAAAAAAAGATGAATAAAGAAATATCGAGCGTAAGAAGGTATCAGAAGATTACACGGTATACTGCTTCTTCGATAGGATTCGTTAAAAATCACAAAAATAACTATTTGATACTGGGATAAAAAGAATCGAGAGAGATTGGTAGAATAAATAAAATAGGAAGAAAGTATTTAAAAATTGAACACGACTTTTTCGATGTCACCAGGGAGATGCTTTCGTTTTTCGTCTCCAAAGAGATTTTTTATTTATCTGGCGGCTTTTAGATCATCGGCAAGTAGAAACTCTCAACCAGTGGAAACGGTTCTCTAACAATTTAAACGTTTTTTCATCGCGGTTACCGAGATCTTATCTTCTTTACTTCTCTCTCTCTCTCTCTCTCTCTCTCTCCCTTTCTTTCTCTTTTTTTATTTCGCTTCGAGGGCTCGGAGCTTATTCCATATCAAAACCACTAATATTTAATCTGCACGAAAATTGACGCGCAGAATCAAGACCTCTATACCGAAATGAGATAAAAAATTCAAGATTAACTCGAGAAGAACATCCGTCCTCGTCGTAGTTGGAAAATTCTCTCTCTCTCTCTCTCTCTCACCCTTACTCATTGCTTTAGCTCAAGGTAAAAACCTTCTTGACTCGCGGTAATGGCCAATCCCCGAGCTTAATCAAGCAATCTGTCCTCGCGATAAAAGTAACTTTTTCATCGGGATAACCCCTCGAGGGAAAGCAAAATACTCACGAAGAGAAACAAAGAGAGAGCAAGAGATAGGAAAAGAAAGTAGTAGCAAAAGGATTGTCTAGAATTGTTTCGACTATCGTCGTCCATGAAAATTGTTAATCGATCAATGTGATACGTGGTGTGCAGCAGTAATCACCAGCACAGCGCATAAAGTATTCACGAGCAAAGGGGGATCGGATATTCCGTCCTGTACTCCGTTCGTTCATTAGCTCATTCATTTGTAAATATCGATAACACGAACGTGGAACTTGATAGAGGCTTCTCTATCATTAATTGTTTTCGTAAAGACAACAAACGTGTAATTAGTCGTGCCGAACGTTAATTGTATAAAAGAAATAATAATTATTTGAAAAATCAATTAAAGATTCGATTTAAGACTTGGGATTTTATATGGGATTTTCCAGGTATCGGTTCGATGAACAATAAATTTTGCGTTATCTAGGTCAGATTCGAAATGGACTCCACCGATTCGACAAAGATATTCAAACGTTGGGTCCAATTCCCGTTCAGTATCTTTACCCTCTCTTCTATATATATATATATATATATATATATACAGAATTTGTGTATACATATATAGGTGTCTATACATATATATATAGGTACGTATCTATCTATATATACCTACATTCTAATCTGCCATCGACAAGGGAAAGGAAGACGGTAATCCCGTGGATTGTTTGTTTTCCAACGTTTCAGGGTGAATCGAGAGAGAGAGAGAGAGAGAGAGTGCGAGTTCTGGGCTATGCATTTTCTCCCTCTCTTCTATGACAAAGAGAGAAAGAGAAACAGCGATGCCTTAACTGCATGCCACCGGTAAAGCTCGGCTTATCTGGAATTTATAGTAAAGCGGGTCGTTTCTTCGCTTGCCGAGAACTTTGCCCGGTACAAGCATTAAGGGGTGGCATCAGGTAATGGCCACTTTCTACGAAATCGTTGCACGGATGACTAGTTACTGTGTCACGATGCCTAACGTCAATCCTTTACCAACGATACCTACTTGATTTTTAACTTTCTTTTCACAATGATGGTTTTGTTGTCCTCCTATTTTTCCTCTTCTTCCTCCTCCTCCTCCTTTTCCTCCTCCTGCTCCATTTCTTCGTCCTTCTTCTCATCTATATTCGCGTTATTGTAGGTATTTCCGTATACGTATCAAACGACTCACTGCTTTCGTTTCACTCGAATTGACTTCGATGCAAACTTTGCCAAACTGTAAAGAGAAAATCCTAACTCTGCTGGACCCTGTAAGACGACGAGACCAAAGTTTTAAAGTTTTCGAGAGGACCAGCGAAGCAAACAAGTAAGTAAGCAAGCTAGTAAGCAAGCAACCTAGCAAACAAACAAGCAAACAACCTCGTGATTTATTTTTCTACCGAACTCCACTTGGCCTCTTCTTATTCCTATTCTTCTTTTTCTTCTTCTTCTTATTCTTCTGATTTGCTTCGTTCGTTTCGAATTTAATAAACGCCATAAAGGATCTTTCTACGTATTCGTGGTATTGTACCGGCATCATTTTTATTTGTACGAACGTATGACGAACAACGAATGGATTTGTAATAATCAAATGATTAATCGTTCGATATTATTTCTAAATAATAGCAACGATAAAGAGAAAAAAGGGGGAAAAAAAAGAAAGATGAGTGTTCGCAATTAGGATAGGTAAGAGTCTTTAATCATGTCCCTCGTTGAAAATCGTAATCGAATTAAATTTCGCTGAAGATGCAGAGGGTTGGAGAACAGAAGGTGCCCACTTTCCTTGATTGCTCGTCATTTGGAATCCTCTATCTCTATAGCTTTATCTCTCTCTCTCTCTCTCTCTCACTCTCACTCTATCTATCTAGAATAGAATTCTATTTCTTTTCTTCCCTATTCTATCGCAGATCGAACGTTCTCGAGGTATTCGCTCGATAGGTCAGACAATGCGGTCTTTTTGTGAAAGTAGAAAGGAAACATCTCAGAATTATCTCGCTCTTTTCATGAACAAGAAGAAAAAGTACAGGAAGAGATTAACTAACAAGAAATTGCGTCTTTTTTTTTTTTCTTATAAGATAGAAGAAAAAAGTATAAAAAGAAAAAATTATTCTATCATCTAATTCTCGTACATATGTATATATCATACATATTAATACACATATTGTATATTACTATTATTAAAATAATGATATTAGCGAAATAATAAATGTTTCGAGTAGGTGGGAACGATAATATATTCTTGATATTACAATTAAAGATAAACAAAACACCTTCCCATTCATAAATGATCACTAGGATAGAAATTATTGTTTGCTAATACCTTCTCTGAGAGGATATTGGAGACAATATTAACGGGTAGCTACATAATAGTAGACGATGGGATTGACGTTCTGAGAAATTAATTGTTGACCAATGCTATAATCAATAGAATTGTATTTGGGTGCGTAAATACGTTTCTAGAGTTAACCAAACCACCCTGTCTCCTCATCTTCCCCTTTCTCTCTCTCTATCTCTCTCTCTCTCTCTCTACCAATTGCGAACGTTTCGAGAGAGAGCTTTGCGGTAACGTTATGTTATTTACCAGCGGATACACGCTTTACCCATCTCATATCCGGTCTATNATTACTACTGTGACAAGAGAAAAGTTAGAGAAAGATAAAGCATGGAATAATTTTTTGCCCCTCTCTCTCTCTCTCTCTCTCTCTCTCTCTCTCTTTCTCTCTCTCTATCTCTCTCTCTCTCTCTCTACCAATTGCGAACGTTTCGAGAGAGAGCTTTGCGGTAACGTTATGTTATTTACCAGCGGATACACGCTTTACCCATCTCATATCCGGTCTATATTCTAAAATGTGTGTCAGAATAGTTTAACATCAAAATAAGATCATAAAAGAAAAACAAACATTTTCAAATTATTTAATCATTTTATTTTTATTCTACATATCCCTCTAATATGATGTTGAATAACTTTTTTTCTTTTCTATTTTCTTTCCCTTTAACCCTTTGAATGTTGAATACTCCAAATAGCATACGTTCCTCTTACCGGTTACGATCGTAAACGACGGAATACTTCTTTTTATACTAATGCGAACTATGTTGATTAAAATAAAAGTAGAAGAAAAAAGAAAAAATCTCAAGCGCGAGATAGATTAAAAACAATTGTAAAATGCACACATATAAATATTAGTCTTTAATTATGAACACAGATAACTTTACGTTGGACGCTTATATGCGTCCAGTAGAACTCACTCTTAAAGAAGATTAATTATTCATATTTTAAATACTATTTTAAATATTCGTAGTGCCAGGTGGGGGAGAGGAGGGGGGGGGGAGTGGGTAGGAGGTAGTTTTATTAGTTTCCACACGTCGGTAAGGTTATTGGAAAATGTAAAATGTTTGGAAAGTATGTATAGTAAAGTAGGTAGGTAGATAGGTATATACGTATACGTATACTAAAGAATTTCCGAAATCGCCAGCCTATGAATACAAAGAAGAAAAGAGGTAGGTAGGGAGAGAAATAGATGAAAAGGTGGAAGAGATAACGTACAGTATACACACACACACACCGAGCGTGAGAGAAAAAGAGAGAAAAAGTGTGTGAGAGAGAGAGAGAGAGAGTGAGAAAAGAGAGAAGCAAAAAGAAAAAAAAAGGAAAAAAAGGAAAAGAGTGACGTGCGGTAGGTGTAGTGGATGGTTTAGAGAGTATGTTCGATGTTCGAGGGGCAGGGAGGGGGGGGGGAGAGGGGGAACTGGGCCACGGTGTTATCGATGTATTCGAGTGAAACCGTACCCTCTTCTCTTCGTACTCTTCCATCCCTTCGTATCCCTTTTCGTATTCAGTTTGAAATTTCTCTCTCTCTCTCTCTCTCTTTATTTCCCCCTAACCCCCTGTTCTGCCTCTCACACTCTTGTGTGCGTCGAAACGTTTCGAAACCACCACGCTATAGTTATAACTCTCTCTCGCGATGGTGCATCAGTAATCGTGCATGTGTCGAACCACTGGTTTTCTATACGTCGCGTACGTACGTACGTACAATATATCGTGTTGTCACTTATTACTACTGTGACAAGAGAAAAGTTAGAGAAAGATAAAGCATGGAATAATTTTTTGCCCCTCTCTCTCTCTCTCTCTCTCTCTCTCTCTCTCTTAGTCTCTCTTCCTCTTGAAAGAACGTGCAACGAGACGTCACTCTCTAACGTGGGTACTCGGGAAGTACATAATCGGTATTTTTCACTGTCTCGCTTCTCTTTCTATTTCTACCCTTTTACTTTTATCCTTTATCATTCTATTCTTTTCGAAAGATATAATGGACAAAAAGAAGGACAAAAAAGAAAAGAAAAAGAAAAAGGAAAATGAAGAAAAAGAAAAAAATCTCATCGGTGACCTCGATGATGACGGATTCAACCCTACCTAGGTTGGTTAATAGTACGCGTACTCGTGTAAAAATATTTACTATAGTTTCATCTCCCTTTCTTATTTTTCTCTCTTTCTCTCTCTCTATTTTGTACAATTGCAAAAAATATACTCTAGCAAAGTATTTCGTGCAGAAGAGGTCGTGCTTTTTTCGGATATTAAAGGATTATACAACCTTTGCGGATTTTTTTCTTTTTTTTGTTTAGTAGCATATACATGTAAGCAAACATGCGGATACATACTTGTAGAAGAGAGAGAGAGAAAGAAAGAAAGAAAGAATGATAAAAAGAGAGACAAGCGAATGAGTGAAATTTACGCTTTCGTGCAGACAGCAATGTCTTTTTTATAATCTAGTAAAGTATCTCCACTTTCATATGCTTACTTTTCTTCCTACAAGTACACATCTTCCCCTTCTCACTCCCCTACCTCCCCCGCCCCCGTAACTCGAGATGACTCTTTGTACTGATATTTCGAGCACGACGAAGTTATATTTCTCTTATTCTTTAACGCGGATAAGAGACGGAATTGTCTGACATTTTTGTCCCTTGGTACTAATTTTCTAAATTAATTTTCACTCGGAAGAAATTTTTTGTGATAATATCACGATCGTTAAATAATCAAATAACATTAAAGAAAGGTTCCCTTGCGCGTGTATTATTTTCTTTTTTTTTTTTTTTCTTGACAAAGATAAAATTCATTAATTTGTAACAAGTTATTGATATATTCGAATATTTAAGAATAATATGCACAATATGTTATTTAAAGTGACGATAGAAAGGTAATGAAATGTAAAAAAATTAAGTGCGGAACTTTAGACGAATGTTATAACGAAAATATAATACGCTTAATAAATAGAATTTCCTTTTACGGAAAGTCATATAAACAACATTCGATAAAAGTACTTTCACAGAGGACAAACTAGTTAGTTTATTGTTTGATTTCTAAGAGGAAGGTACGTTGAACGTGTGCTCCGTATTTTTAGACTACAAAATATATTTTCTTCGATTTATTAACAATTATTCAAGGTATGTCTAATATTCTAATTTACTTTATTAATATTTCGAATTGTGTTTAAATTAATAAACATTAGTTTTAATAATATTTGCCCACAGTAATGACTATAAGTTGAAAATTTTCATCTAAGAAAATATCATAATCAAAATTGTTGTATTATTCAAAGTATATTAATGGATATGTAATTTTTAAAAATAATGTATTTTTTATATTATTCTTATTTTAATGGATATTAAATTGATTCAACAGTAAAAACAAAGGATGACAAATTGTTAGACATGACACAAATTAGATATTTTTCTTACTTTTACAGTAATATTAACATGTAAATTTTTAATGTATGGACATTTTCTGTACATTATTTTCGTATTTATTTAATTCACTTATTAAAAATAAATCTTTCGAATTATATATATATATCATTGTGATATATTTATTTCTACATTCGTTTCATCTTAAACGGAATATATAGATAACATTCAAATAAAAATCTAATAAAAGTAACGATATACGATTTTTAAGAGACATTAACAACTGTGTTTATAAATCAATCTATTATTTTTCACATAATTATACGAGTCTCGTTTACATCGTAAATTCTCTTTTTTTTTTTTAAAATGAACTCATTGTACAATATCATTCGATATTAAATATCATTTTATCTAACAGATTTTAAATATTTCAACACATTTTTATTTAAACCCCCATAAGATCTCTATACGATCTTTAGTTATATTATCATCCACCACTGTCTTCTTCTCGTCGTATCTATGTATTTTCTCAAAACATTCTTTCTCGTATCGTCAAATAACATGAAATATCACGATGTTAAGCTGAAAGATAAACGAAAAAGGGAGTTTTGAGAAGGGCTGAACGTGACGAAAGAAACGAATGCGTTTGGATTTGGTCAGTGTTTTTCTGAAAAGTTATAAGTCATATTTTTCTCTCATTCTCTCTCACTCTCTTCGTATATTTCTTGTTCTCTTTTGTTCTCTCTTTCTCTTATTGAAGTTAGAAAACGTGTGTATATAACAGTCTGTCGCGTTGGTGAAGTCAAAACCAGAATTCTGTACTCTGGGTCACTCGGTGGCTTTCGCGAGCAGAAACCACGCTGGAAGTTTCGCAACTTATTAATCGTTCGTGGTCTCTGAGCAAAACATTCTCTATCTTTCTCTCTCTCTCTCTCTCTCTCTTTCTTTCTCTCTCTCTCTCTCTCTTCCGAGTATTTCTGCTTTAAGCTTAGAAACCTAACTTCTAGAGGAAGTGCGTGTATATCCTTCTCTTTCTTTCTTTCTTTTTCATTCTTTCTTACTCATAAGGATAAAATCCGTGCTTCACGCGATTCTTCTTAGAGCTTTTACGACTTTTCTCTTCGAAAGTTATCTCTCTTTTTTCTTATCTCCATGTCGTCGAACTTATTCTTGTTATTCAAAAGTAATAGAAAAGATAAGAAAAGGATAGTAAGAAACGAAGAAAAATAGTTATAGAAAATAATAATGATGAAAACGAACTAATAGTAAAAACGAGAATATTCTAACACCGTGGAATAATAGTGAACATTAAATGTGTATGTATGTATATATATGTGTGTATGTGTGTGTGTTGGAAAGGATTTCTCGTCCTTGTTACCGACTGTATCAACGTAATTGCAACGAAACTTCATTTGACGCAAGCCACCCGAGAAGCCGTTATAAGGTTCGCTATAGATGAAAAGTAAATGTGCATTATGTAGACGAATAATAACAACGTTTCGCGAATGGTAATGGCTCGTTTTTCTTTATCCTCTTACTCAACCCTCTGTCTATCTCTCTATCGTTTTCTCTTTCTCTCATTCTCTCTCTCTCTCTTTCTCTCTCTCCTGTACATTACTGCGCGACACAAATAATCTCATAATAAACAAGTATCTTATTATGCACCTCGTTAGACTTATAAACGGCTTATCTCTTCCTTTTCTCTCTCTCTCTCTCTCTCTCTCTCTCTCTCTCTCTCTCTCTCTTTCGGTTTTTTCTTTTTCTCGTTTGCATTGAAGAGAAAAAGAAGTTTTTGCTTCTCATTGCCGGTATCGAGTTTATCTCTTATCTTTTTTTGACTTTTTAATATCACTTAATACATATTCAAGAAAATTAATGTTAATTTAAAGTTTTCGTTGTGGGATATACGAAAATTCATTTGTCGTTAACTCATTGTTTTGCGTTATAATTTTTTTCAAATAGGATAATAATATAAGGACTCATGTTTTTTTATTATTTTCATAAAAACTATTATATTTATATATAATGATTATTGAGTTCATATTGTTTCTCTCGTTTTTTTCCCATCTTACAAATTATTATATTTAGCGTGGTATGAATTTTGGCAATTCTTACAGTAATAGATACGTATAAAAATAATCGATGGAGAATACAAATTTCATTTGTAGATAAATATAATACTCTTTGAAATCTCTTAATTGATAGAATTCGAAATGAACGACAAAGTTTCTTGTCGTGTTACCTGATGTCGGTGATTCACGATTTACGTGCTACATTATTCAAAGATATTTCTATTTCCACTGGAAATGGTTCAATCTAAATATTTCTTGCAAAGGAGAATTTTGTTACGGTGTGTGTGTGTGTGTGTGTATTTTCATCTTTTCCTCTTTCTCTCTTTCTCTCTTTTTGTATCTGTCTATCTGTTTTTTCATCTTCTCTTTATTACAACCTTCTTACGATTCGAATCGTTCCAATGATTTATCTCTCTGATATCAGACGTATAATGAAAAATAGATACATATATGTACATATATATATATATATATATATATATATATATATATATACAAATATAACTACGAAAATATAATCCGATCGAGTTTATAAACTTTTCTTAAATGTTGATAACGTTTTTGAAGGAAAATTCGTATAGAGAAATAAATAGCTTTGACTTTATAGACTTTACTATAAGTAGTATTATAAATTGTGATAATGACGTATTTAAATATTTAAAATATACTCTCGTTTAATTCAATTCCTTTTGTAATGTATTTCTAATATAATTTTAACAAATATTTCTCGACCGAAATAAAAAAGCTCATGGCAAAGTTTTCCAACTTTTTCCCTATAAAATAACAAATAAAACTATTTAATAACTAATACTTAATATATTAACGTGTAGAACGTATTTAGAGTGTTTCGCGTTATTTTCAATGACATCATGTTTAATGGATTTTTTGATTTTATTATCAAAAATGTTTGAAAAATTGTGATAACTTGTTGAATGAAACACCCTGTATGTATAGACATATATATGTATATACTAAAAATTCTATTTTTATTCGGTGTATCTTGTTAATGGCTTAAACGTAATACACGAATTTATTATTTCGTCGAAATTCACGGAGACTTCATTATGCAAATTAATATTCGTCGTTTCGCGAACTCTTATAAATCTTCAAAAGAGTTAAAATTTTTGCGTAGAAGAGTTTACGAGAGTGGTTACGAATATAAAACCGAATTTCTTTCTCGACACGTCCTCCTACCACCCCCCTATGAAATCCATTAGAAAATAGTTCACAAGCGTAGAAATTTAAAAGCCATTGTTCCTAGCCAACTTTTCTCGCGTGTTTTTTACGAAATTATCTACGGG
Organism: Polistes canadensis; assembly: GCF_001313835.1. Taxonomy (NCBI): domain Eukaryota; kingdom Metazoa; phylum Arthropoda; class Insecta; order Hymenoptera; family Vespidae; genus Polistes; species Polistes canadensis. Next base: position 199,518 of record NW_014569647.1, read on the forward strand.
AATTATGGCGCGTTAAGCTAATAAGTAAAATGAAAAAAAAAAAAAAAATGTATCTTACGAATTTCGCTACGGTCGAATTTTATTTTTCTTTTTTTTTTTTTTCTGAACCTTTCGTATAGGTATACTTTTAATATTTATTTTACGGATTAGATATTCATTATCTATATACTTCCTCTCTCTCTCTCTCTCTCTCTCTCTCTATCTCCCTCTTCTTTCTTCACAGTAGGAAAGAAAATAACTGATAGGGTATAACGAACTCTGGTGTAAACGGTGTACAGAGAAGACACCGGAATAATTATCAGCATCATCCCACTAAGCCGAATGTATAAATATTCATAAACCGTTTCAAGATATTCAAACTAACAGGCAACGTTCTCCGCGAACCTTGTTCTTAATTAACAGCTCGATGAAATGGATTGTTGATGGAGTTTACCACCGAGATTCTTCGACAGTAAGATCTTGAATAAACTAACAAAGCCACTTGTGTGCCGGGATTTTACAAGGATCACATAATAACAGTCAAGAAGAATATCGAATATTTATAATAACTATTTCTCCATTATCGATAATCCAAAAAATTCAAATCTTTACTTCGACTAATCATTCTTTTTTTTCTATTATAATTTCATGAATCATATTCAATTCTCAAGTACTCGTGATAATAATTGCTTTTTCCTAATTAACGAAAAATATAAAACGCACTTCGTATAGAATGAGTGATTCGATTTGGGTACTGGCTTCGATTAAGAATAGAAGCACGAACTGTCAATATTTCTTCGTGGATAATAATAAATTTCGCGAAATTTCGTATATAATCTACGTTGTATATCATATTTCCAGTTTTCTCTTTTAGATTGTATATTATCTTCTACTGTCTGTCTGTGTCCCTCTCTCCCTCTCTCTCTCTCTCTCTCCTCACCTCCACCGCCCTTTTTTCGCCCCAAAGGTAAATCATAATTTTTTTAAAGAAAACTTTTAAACTCGAACCACCGTGGATTGAAGTACTTCTAATTAACTTCATAACAAACTTAAGGGCGGGGTAATGCGAATAAACGAGCGTTCTTTTAGCCACCTTACGAAAACGACTCCGCGGAAAACGTTCGTTCGTTTGTTCGTTCCAACGTTTAACGTAGTATAATTTGTCGTTAATATTCCATCGTCGTTGCACCTTCTACCTCTTCTTCTTCTTCTTCTTCTTCTTCTTCTTCTTCTTCTACTACTTCTAGTTCTTCTTCTACTTCTTCGGTCCAGGGAATGTGAATTTTCGTCTTAAGCAATTTTAAGGGGAAACGACTTGATCTTATTACTCGAAATACCACTGGCACTTTCCATATTTATTGTGCCACGAACTTGCTTATTTCTCTCTCACTCTCTCTCTCTCTCTCTTTCTGTCTTTTACTCACTCATTCACTCTTCTCTGTTCATTGCAACATTTTCTACAGAAGAAATTTAACTTCTCTTTACAATAGAAAATTCAAGAGAACAGTCGAAATACTAATAAAACGTTAAGAAAATATTTAACCCATTTATTCTGTCATTATTTTTTTTAACTATATTTTCTATTCTAGCAAACGCTAAATTTGTTAATACTTTTTATTAATATTTCATGTATTTATATCTAAGCTTATAAAAAAATATATATAAACGTATATTATTAATAGGAATGTTTCAATAAAACTAAGTATCCTAATTGATCGATCGTATTTCTTAATAATAATAAAAATGAATAAATAGAAGAACTAAACGAAGAGAACACATAATACAAATATATCCCAATCACTTATCACAATTGAATAGAGTCAAAATAGAAATCGATTTAATTCAATGATCGATTGATTATCGCGTAATTTATCGATTACGAAATTAATCATTAAATTTCTAATAATACGATATTCTGTTTCAAGACGCATATTATATTCATTGACTCGTCTGTGTTTTATCACAGATATGATGATACACGTTCAATCATATACACGTACACACAAATGAGTGCACGAGAATGCTTGTACTTATACATATACATAGAGAGACCTCGTAGTGTTGTAAGTGAGATCGTAGAACATCATCCTCTCCTTTCACAAGGGTTAACGCGATTCGAGTATCGCACGAGGCAAGTCGAGGCAATTGTCTGTAAATGATGAATGTCTCTACGAGCTGGATAGGAAGCACGGTGTTACATGTAGGAGGACCAGAGAATAGCGTAGTAGGGGTTGTGAGTAGGTGGGAAGAGGTGGGTTAGAGGGATCAAATGACAATTACCACCGTAGAACGACCCTTGGACAATGACGTATGTACCACTTCATGCTAGTTGAGTGTAAGAGAGAGAGAGAGAGAGAGAGAGAGAAGCATATTCCGTCCTGACACAAAGGATAATGCATGCTCCTTCCAACGGCCTTCAACGAAGACGCTCCTTAACGTCGTAAGCCTCTTTTCACGCGATTAGAATTCACGAGCGGATCTTTAAACGCTTTACCGACCTAAAAAAAGCTCTATCTATATTCGAGTTTATAAAGGTTCGTGGTAATGATAAAAAAAAAAATAAAAAAAAGGATCGATATTTTTAAAAATATGCTGATCATCGTACGGGGGATTTATCGTTATCGTTATTTTAATCGTAAGACAAAATCATGTTTATCCAATGGTATTTAATTTAATCGCAAATTTTGTACTTATTATCATGAGGGGGTGATTTTATATGATTTGTTTGAAGAAATGTAAAAATAATTGTATAAAATACGAACTGGGATATAAGGGATAAGAATCGATAAGTTAACGGACACGTAAGAAGTACGAGTGGAAACGTTGCTAGGGTAGGAAGTCAAAAAGTTTTGCTCCAGTTTGGAATTGATTGCAACACTCTGTACTTGCTCATTGAGAATAGTTCTAGAAATAAAGGGCAAGGCTTTGTGCTCGAAGCTTTCGCAAAATTGGTTCACCGGTATCGTAAATAACTTTCTCGTATTCTCGTTTTCGTTGTCACATCGTTATCGTCGTTATGTTATATGTATATCGTAGCTTATTAATTTATACGTTAAATTAAACGATAAGAAGTTTATACCGAAAATAAGAAAACAAACTAAAGATTCTTTTAGTTATACCTTTTATTTTACTCTTTACTTTACTTTACTTTACTTTACTTTCCTTTTCTTTGATTATTCATCGAAGTTGACAAGCATTACGTAACCGAATTTAATCATGATCTGACGCGTCGATAATTTAACATCTTTCTCTCTTTCTCTCTCTCTCTCTCTCTCTCTCTCTCTGCGTCCAGATTATTCGTCGTTTGAATTTCAGATGAAACGTTCGTCACCAGATGCGACCAGCAGCTAATTTGCGAATAAGAAAATTCAATCTGCTTTCGTAACACGCTTTTCCAAACAAATAATGTTGAAAAGAAAGAAAGAAAGAAAGGAAGGAAGAAAGAAAAATAGATAAAATGTTCCCGTTCTTTTCCATTTTTCATTCGCTTATACGTAACGATCTCTTGCATAAAAAATAAAGAGACATTCCTTTTCTACTTCTTCCTCATATTTTTCCACCTTTTTTTTTTTCTTTATTTTCTTTCCTTTTTTATTATATACGAACTACTCTCTACCCTCGGGTAGAGAGTAGATCTGTTCGTCGTTGTCGTTGTCGTCGTCGTTGGTACACGTTTCAAAAGAAAAATTAAAGAAAGGAAAACGAACTTATTTCTCGTACGTAACTAACGCGTTACACTGTTCTAATTTTTATTTCTTTTTTTTTTTTTTTGTTATTTTGCTTTTCGTGATACTTATCATCAACTCTTATTTTTCTCAATATCGTTACATTCGTTAAGGCTTATTTATCTTCGAACGTCATTTATACTTCATGCAAGTAAAAAGAAAAAGAAAGAGAAATAAAGATAAAAAGAGAGAACCAGGATGTTCGCGTATGTACTTCTATTTTTTTTGTTTGCTATCGATACTCGTATATCAACTCGCTATTCAATCAAGATATCTTGTTTCCAAGGCTTGCTACAAACCATCCCTAAGCACCAATCATGACGGTTTTGCGCTTGATAGATGGATTCGATTCACGATAAAGGTATTGCTGGTCGTACGGTCCTTCCGATCTTAACGGACATATAAGGCTTATTTATAATCTTTCGATCGATCAATTCACGTCAATCGTCATCGGTCGTAATCTCAAAAAGAAAACACCAGTTTCCCTTCTACTTCTTCTACATTGATAATAAAGAATCATACTTCTCCTTTACGATATCGTAATAATCTGTCTAACGCGTGATATCTATAAAAAGTTTGTCGAGAAAAAAAAAAAAA
>NW_014569647.1:204794-249794 GCF_001313835.1 Polistes canadensis
TAATATTAATACCTTCGAGACGAGATTTTTTATATTAATTCTTTTTTTCTTTAACGTTAGGTTTTAAGAGGAATACTTTTTTTCATTCGGATCAACAAATGTTAACTGATAAAACTTATATAAATTTAATTCACGAGGATTCGCAACAAGAAAGTCGAATATATTTTCCATACGAAATGTTATTTCATCTTTCGAAATTGTTTTACACTGTTACGCTATTTGTATTTTATTGTTTTGTTTTGTTTTGTTTTTCTTTTTAATTTCTTTTATCATTTAACATTCGAATGTGTTATTTATCAAGAATATTTTATTCAATTTTTCCACACACATCGAGAGTGTACATTATTATAATATTTATGCACGCTTCAAGGGAAATTGGTTTTCTAGGAAATAATATAGGTTGATACGCTAACCTATTTTCAGGAACGAAATATACATCAGGTGGGAGAAGCAAGTATACAAACAAGATTCTTGTCACCTGTCCCGACGTCACATAACTTTTTTTTCCCCCTCCCTACGTATATACTTATATAGGTCACTTTGTTATCGTATTTTTAGGAGAAAAATGTAGATCAAAAACGACGCTTTGCGAAAACAAAATTTTTTGCAAATAACTCGCGTTGATATTGCTCAATATATATATTTTTTTTTTTCTTTTTTTTCTCTAACGTATTTTTATAGGTCAATCGTATTGGTTTTCGTCCAAGTATATTTGCATGAGAAGATGTATTAATAGAAAGTATTAATAATAGAATAAAAAAGTAGAGGAAAAAATAACAACAACAACGACGTTAATAAAGTTGAAAATAAACATTGTGAAAGAAATTCAAATTATTTAAATTATTTCGTAATTTTTTCTTTATTTTACTTTTTAACATAACGATCACGCGGCAATATATTTTCTTTATAACACAAGCGTATATTATAAAGTTTTACATATATATATATATATATATTTTTGTTTTGTTATTTTTTTTTTTTATACAAACAATTTAATCATAGCCGTATGATTATATTGGGAGAAAAATTACGGATGAATTTTTTGTTGTTAGGAAAGTGCGTCAGGTGCACGTAAAGCTCACGCAAGATTTTCCAACGTCGTTAATCTTTCAAAGGACGAGAGGAAAACCTTCTTTTGGTTTTTTCTCTTTTCTTTTTTTTTTTTAACGTTTTCTAGTAACTCGGTCTCGCCTCGTCTCGTTCGTTCGATATAAATGCATACATATTCACACACACACACACACACACACACAAATACACAAATAAACACGCACGAAGAGTTAGTGTGTTACGTTCGAAACATATTGCAAATCCATTACGAGCCGGTAGCTCTCAGGATCGTAAAGTTTATCGCGTCATCCACGGTCAAGCGCCCTCAAAATGCGTCCTCAATATTTCCGTGGTCCTCTCACCAGCGTTCATCCAACTCCTCGCCAAGTGCATTCCTCTGCACTCCTAAACCATAAAACTTTGAATTCCCGTCAAGAAAGATGTATCGTTCGTCGTCGTCTACGTTGCCGCAATTTACGACTTTTTGCGAATTCGCTTCGAGTAAATTAACTTTGATAAAGCTGTGGAATGAGGAACAGGGGTGAGGGAACAAGAGGAAAGGGGGTATAGGTGGGCGCAACGACGAAAAGTTTTCATTTACGGTTCTTGAGTTTTCTAGCTTAGACAGAGAGAAAGATTGAGAGAGAGAGAGAGGGAAAGAAAGAAAATAATCAAAAATTGTACGCGCGAAAAAAGAAAAAAACATTTGAGGATTCTTGGTTTTTCTCTTTGGGTTGGCTTTTAGTTTTCTTATTTATTTTTATATACGCAAGTTTGTTGCCTCGTGATTTTCTTTACTTCGTGAAAGAGAAAGAAAGAGAATCGGGTTGCACCTACTCGTCTCTCTCTATCTCTCTCTCTCTCTCTCTCTCTCTATTTTATTGATTTCTCGATAATATAACGAAGGAAAACATTTAAAACGTGGGTCCCACCTCCCTCCAACCCCCCTTTGACTTGAAACTTTTTCTTGGCATTTCGCGTTGATGCTTGTGAAGGCTTCTGCTCTCTTTCTTTTCTTGTTCTTTATTTTTCTCTTGTCTTTTTTTCTTTTTTTTCATTTTTCTCGAGTTCAGTAACAACACCGTGATCGTTCTCGATTCTTTCTTTCTAGACTCGGTACTTTGTACAAATAATTTTTAAACGCCCGATCTTCAATAATCTTTTCCCCCCTCGTTTCTCTCGCATCCCTTTTTTTTTTCTATCTTCTTTTTCTTTTTATTATTTTCCAACTATCTAAACCGAGAGAGAAAAACCGTCAAAAGCAAGATATTAGATTTTCTCGATGAGAGGGCGGATGATAAAGAAAGAAGGGAAGGATGGAAGGTAAAGAAAAAAAAAAAAAAAAGAAAAGAAAGAAAAGAAAAGAAGAAAATAATTTTGCCCAACTTTCAACGAGAAGTTCCATCGAAAATTTATATAATTTATAACAAAGTAGTTGGAAACGAAATAAAAAGAAAAAGAAAAATTCGTCTCTCTCTTTCTGTCTCTCATCTTCTACTTCCTTTTTCTTTTTTTTTTTTCTTTTTTTTATTCTACTTTCCCGTCTTCTTATTGTTATCATCTCAAAGCTTTCCCAAGGATTTCTCGAACTACCGTAAGGTGTACGACTTTCCATCGATCTGGGTCCACTGACCTACATTAAAATCCGAAACGACGACGACGACGACGCCGTTGGGATAGGACAATTGTTAGAGAAAGAAAGAGATAGAAAATAGAATCAGAATGAGATGAGAGAATAGTAGAACAATTCCCCGCGGTCGATCGGTATATATGAGAACTGGATAAATGGGGGCGGGGACGTGGGGGTGGTGGTGAGGGTTTAGGAAGAATCAAGTAGGGTGGATTAGGATACCGGTGACCGATAGAAGTGGGAGTGAGAGAGTTGGTAAATAGGAAATGGAAAATGGGAGGGTGGAGGGTGAGTGGGTTTGAAATAGACGAAATGTAGGTTCTACACTAAATACGGTGTTAGGGTAAGAGTAAAGTAGGTGATATAGAGAGACATAGAAATATATATATATATATACACATAAAGAGAGGAGGAGGAAGAAGATATGCGTATATAGAACCCGTTACACACCCCCATCGTGGCAGTCGTCGTCGTTAGGGAAGAGAGAGGTTGGGTGGGGGTTGGTTGGGTGGGGGGTAAAGGGGAGTCACTTGACCTTTCGACTCGACATCGTGATCCGTCAGTTACAAGCAATTAAGCACAGTGGCGTACATGCTCGAGTAGAGCGTCATCTGCAGCCGGTTCTACTTATCTGTTGGGCCGTTCGAACCTGATGTAACCGGTATTATCAATCTGGTGAGCATATCGTGTCTCGGCAGCCCTACCCTGTACCACCGTTACCACTACCACCACCCCACCGACTATCAGACTAATCTACTCAGCCGTCTATATATGCACGTTAGAGAGAGAGAGAGAGAGAGAGAGAGAGAGAGAGAGAGAGAGAGAGAGTGAGGAGTGGGAGATTGAATGGGTGCGGGGTCTGAGCTTCGATAGTGCAAACATCGCCATTGTGTCTATCCGTTGGACTGCACTGCGGGTATACTCAGAATAATAGCATTGAAAATGATTCTATTCTAGGAAATAATGGCACCAACTCGCGCATCCATTTACGCATCTAATGTGAGATATACCTATTCGATTCGCAACGATCGTTAGTTATATTCTTAGTAATAATACGATTTATTTATTTACTTACTCTCGAGTATACTTTATGTAATTTTTTTTTCTATCACGGACAAAATATTAACGATTAGAGATATTATATTATAATGTATAGAATTTAGATTAATTATTTATCGTTCGTTTATTTAGAAAATTATTATTGTTTTTCTTTTCCTTGTGTGCGAATAAGTTCGAATTTATTTTTATCCTGACTAATATTAATTTTATTTATTCATTCGACTTTAACGAAAATATCTATGATATTATATTAAGAACATTATATTATATATCATACATATATAATATATATCTTTAATACAATATTAGTTTACTCTACGTTATTACCGATTATTTTCTACTATGCAATGTGCATATTCAATAAGAAAAGATCGAATAAGATCTGTGAGAAAGATATAGAGAAAATCTGATAGGAATACACGAGCAACGCATTTACTGTTTGAAAACCGAGTCTCGGTCGATGCTTGGTGCAAACCTGAGAGAAACGATGCGAAGGTGGCGATGAATAAGAGAAATATATATCTATATATATAGAGAGAGAATGAGAAAGAGAAGAGGGGTAGAAGAGAAACGAACATAGATAGAAAGAGAGAAAGAGAAAGAGAGAGAAAGAGAGGGATGCTAGAGAAACTGTATTAGTGACAATGGAGTGGATACGCGTAACGGCGGCACGTACCGGCAGGAATTCGTTTGTTTCGACAAATGGAATTGGTAACAGGATTATGACCATTACTTCCTTGCATCGCAACTAGCGAAGAGCCAGCGACGGCTTTCTAGTAGCATCGGCCACTCGTCAGGTTCCTGTTAATGGCATCGAACTCGCCTACCACCCTCTTGCTGCATTACCCAACCCCCCTCAACAACAACACCACCAACCCCAACCCTCGATTCCACCTCATATTGCGCCACAGGAATACGAGCAAAGGATTGCGAGAGAAAATCCGAAATCCAGTAATTTCAACTTTCTTCTTTTCCTTCTTCTTCCCTTCATTCTCCCTTCAACTACCACCACCTCCACCTCCACACCACACCACACCACACCACACCACCCACCACCTTCTTTTTTCGTGTCTCATACGTATTGCAATCCAACGCGGCGCATTCTTCTTTTCTTTCTACCTTTTTCTTTCTATTCCTGCAACGAAACAATTTTGCTAAATAAAGGTTCCAATTACGCGAAGTGTGCGTTGTGGGAGGAGAAAAGAGAGAGAGAGAGAGAGAAAAAATAAAAGCTTCGTCCATCGACCCACTTTCAAGCGTGGTATTGTACACGAGCAGCCTGGTGGACGCAGAGTATGAGTGAGAGAAAAATAGAGAAAGAGAAAGAGAGAAAGAGAGAGAGAGAGAGAGAGAGAGAGAGAGAGAGAGAGAGAGAATAGGGAAACGTGCAGGTGCACGTGCGATAATTAATCCCCGTTAAATTGTCGCGAGTTAAAGCCGCCGCGGTGTATATACGGTTTGCGACGCCCATCCCACACGCCTCTAACGCTTCCATCCCCCTTCTTCACTTCACAACCACTATCACGCAACACTAATAAAACTGCCGATCGTTAGTTTGCTATGTGTAGAGAGGAGAGAGAGAGAGAGAGGAATGTCGGTGTCATTAAATTTATTGTTTTACTTACTCAACGAATGATTAATTAATACTCCCCCAATCTTTTTTTCTTTCTTTCTTTCTTTCTTATCTGACTAATATCTTTTTTTTCTTTATTTTGTTCTTCGTTCTTACATTTTTTTTTTTTTTTTTTAATTCCATTATCGTTGCAAGACGTTTCACAAGAAAAATAAAAAAATATTATTATTATACTTAATAAAAGGAATTTTTTTGTTCCTCCATTTTTCTTTTTGTATTTGTTATTCAAACGAAAAGAAAATTTTGTTGCGGTAAATTCTCTTTGGATGAGCTAAAAAGGAATTTCGTTAGTGCAAGCTAACGTTAATGGCATTTAGAAGCTGCGGAAACGTTATGTTACTACTACTATTACTACTACTACTACTACTACTACTACTATTGCTGCTGCTGCTGCTGCTACTGCTGCAGTAGATTAACGCGAAGAGTCTGAAATTAGCGCGTTGTTAAAATACGCCACTTTTTCCAACACCTATGCACTTTCGTTCATAATACAACAGGAGTAACTTTAGACGCTGAACTATAAGAATTCTTTACTCTTTTCTGTCGTGTAATATAATAAATAAGTATTCTATGTAATAATCTATATATTTCTTAACGACATTGATTACATATTCGAGATATTTCTGAATCATTGAGTAAAAATTAGGAAGAAAATATTCGAAAAGAAATTTTCCTATGATATTTATTTATTATGATGTTTTTGTTTAAAGAAAAAAATAAAAAGGTAGTATATAGATATGTTTTTTTGTTTGTTCCATTCCTCAAATCTTATCTTATTTCACCGCAAAGTGCAATCCACGAATTTTCCAGAATCTACTTATCGATTCCGCCGAAGAAAAGCAGGTAGTTTCGACGAATTAGTTTATCGTTTCCAAGAAGGAGAAGAAGAAGAAGAAGAAGAAGAAGAAGAAGGTTGAAATCAGCGCGAGAGAAAAGCTATATCTTCCCCCAAAGCTTTTTCTTCCGTCGAAGAGAGAAAAATAGAAAAAGCTTGGAGAGGTCCGATAAGCCGAGAGAGTAACGGAGATGCATTTCTTCTAAGGTACAAAATTTACGAAGCGCGTGAGATGTGCAGACTCGTAATCTCTTTCTCGTTCTTTCTCGTTCTTTCTCGAAGTAATAAATTCATAAATGCCGATGAATCAGAATTTATTACACCGCGTCGCTAGTTCTGATCGGATTTCCTCTTTCGACCCTTTCTCTCTTTTTTTTTTTCTTTTTATCTTTTTTCTTTTTTCTTTTCTTTTCTTTTCTTCCTCTTCTTTCTATATCTTTCTTTCCTTTTTTTTATTTTATTTTGACGGAGTAGAAAGAAAGGAAACACAAAAAAAAAGAACAAGAAAAACACGGGTAAACTTTTTTTTATTCGCAATCGTTGGCGCGAGAAACGAATATTACTATGTTATTAAAAAAAGTGTACATTGATAAAATTCTTTAGTCTCGAACGCGGTTTATCATTTCCAACGAACAAACGTCAAAAACAGATTCTTTTTGTTAATTAAACGTGGATTTGTTAGTTGGAAGAAATAAGAGAATGTATAATATAAGACGACGGTGGTTATAGAGAAAGAAAATTATATATTAACGAAAAGAGAAGAAAGGAAAGAAGGAGGGAAGGAGGGAAGAAGGGAAGGAGGGAAGAAATAGTTAGAATCGTTTTCTTGTATAAATTGTATTTTACGTATATACTTGCTTGCGTATTACTTTCTCGGTTTTCCTTTCTTAGCAAGTTCAACGTTACTGATACAAAAGGTAACTACGACAAGCAGATAACAGGACGTACTAAAAGATGTATTTTACACAAAGCACCAATTAACCTTCCGTAAGAACTTTATGTTCTTTTGAAAACTCACTCGAATTTGCCCGAGCCTCGGTGAAGATGGATTAGGATCAAAATCAGACCCGTACCGGTTACTATCTCTACCACACCACTACTATCTAATAATCGGTGTGGGTTCTATTTTAAAGAGGTTTTTGCAGTATTGCAACTTTCCTTTGTCCGTAGATATTGACTTCCTCGACTTGGTCTACCTTTCATTTTATTTCTTTTTGCGATAAAAGGAAAAAGATCGGATAATTGAAGTTGCAAAGTTTCTTAACTAACAATAAGAGCTCCTCAAACAGAACCACGATATATGTGATTCGGTTAGAACTTTATTTAACCTCTCATCCTTTTTTTTTCAATAACATTAAACATTTTTTTGTCTACGGATTACATTAATAACGTACTTTGCATTAATCTATTCTATCATTATAAAAATAGAGAGAGAACAAGAAAGGGTTTGTTAGATTATCGTAAGAGTGAACAACAGATCACATAGAGAACGATCTCCTCGATTAGCCAGTTCAACTAATCGTCTCGTAAGAGTTAACGCGTCGCGGCAAACGTGTCGGCTTAATTCGCATCGAGTGCCAATCCGGACGAAATCACTGTCTGTGTCCACAATGACGAAAGCACGTGTGGGGTAGTCGTGTGTAGATCGTTACAGATAGAATGAGAAAGGGAGTGAGAGAGAGAGAGAGAGAGAGACAGGCAGAGAGAGAAAGAGAGACAGAGAGATGGAGAAAGGGGATTGTACAATGCGTATAGGTAAACAGTACACAAGTGGCAGTAGCATCAGTAGCAGCAGCAACAGCAATGGCTGCTACCTAGTAGTAGTTGTGATAGTAGGTACGAGTACCGGTGCCAGCTAATGAAGATGTTTGTCAATACTGACACGGTAGTATATGCCGTAACAGTTACTCGACTCTATGTCTTAGGTTCGACTATAGCAATCTCCTCCTTCTCCTTCTCCTCAATTTCCTTCTCTTGCATGTCTCCTTCCTGTCCGTTCGTTGAGCCCCTGTACATGCTTGCTAAAGCTTTGCAACGTAAGGTCCTTGGCTAACCCGATGGTACTTCGAGCTCAACGGAGTAGGCAAGACGTGCTTCGTTACAGTTAATATCGAGTTATAACCGAATCACGTTGCGTTGCAGCAAGTTAAATCTTACTTAGGCGTTCCAGGCGTTACTCACTGACAATTAACTCTACCGTCACCCTAACTAGACACGCAGGGATAGCATGACTGGAGGATTGGGGGAGTGGGAGGGATCGAGAAATTGGGTTTTATCTTATCTTACAGGATAATCTGTTGAAAATCGATATTATTATCTGGGACACGAGATACAATATATAATATAATATATTAATATTGTTATACATTTTTAACGCGTATTTTTCCTATAGTTATTATTCGATATATCGATCTGTGTTACTTTTGTAATGATTGATTAAATTTGTTATTAGATTTGTTGATGATTATTATTATTATTACTCGGAGAAATTCTGATTGGTATTACCTATTGTGAATATGGACGTACTCTGTCATTAATGTGTAAGGAATATACGGAGTCTGGTTTGAAATTCGCATTGAATTTCCCTCGACAATCGGTCGACGTGCCGTTAAACCAGTCTCTCCGACGAAATATATCGACACGCTACTGTCGCTTTACAGCCGCGAGCCACTTCCAATAGCCTTTCAAAGGATTTCGAAAGTTTCCTTCGATAGTTGGCAAATATCGATCCCAAGCGTCGTTGATACACGTCAACGGTAATTTTCGACTTCGACCTGAATTTTTCGTACTTTACTACTATACTTTTCAAGCACTAGCATGATGCTGTTACGTGCTTTGCTCAACGCTTGTGAAATCACTAGGGCGCGTAACATTTTACTCCATGTAACTTTTGATGAAAATGAAATTTTTCCTATTTCGTTTAGAAGTTTTTAAACGTATCTCGACATTTTTCTAAATGCGCCCTCTCCCCTGTATATAACTGGGTTTCTGTGTATACGCAACGAATTTATATATTTATTTGTTTTGCCCCCTTTTTATCAAAATATAAACGTTTTATATTTGAAAGATACGTTTGCTATGCGGATTTTATACGAAATTCGATTAATGTTTATATTACAGAGATAACATTTTTCATTACAGTTTTATAATAGTTAATACGCAATCGTGTGTTGTTCGAAAAAAAATCTATATTTGTAAAATGTAGAATTTATTTTCGATATTAGCTTATACATTCGCGAGACGATATTCGAAATTAGAAATAACACGTGACGACGCGTTTTAGTAAGGATTAGGGAATATTATAATGTTAGAGTCCTTTACGAAATAAAATGAGAGAAAAAAAGCAACGAGGGATTTTTCTACTTGGGTAGGTGTCAGCGATTTCCTACGCAACATTCCCATTTTACGAGCTACGCAGCAGCTGTTTCGAATCGGCTTTACTTAGTTCTCGAATGCCTAGCTTCACGAGGATTTTGCATCGAATCTTCTATTAGGTTCAAGGAGATTTTCATAGGATCACCCCTCGACTCGTGTCGTCAGATTTCTCGATGAAACATTTTCACTTTTTTCTCTCTCCCACACGTTACTTTACCTCGAATTATCTCTTTTATATATTTTATTTTATTTTATTTTTCTCGCCACAACATAAATTCCAAATCATTTTAAACTTAACACAATATTATTCTTATCTACCTTTGAAGTTAGATTTGAATGATTTATACGTAATCATATTTTCATTTAATCTCAATTTACATTTACTTATATCAATCTTTAATTACGTTTCATTCACACGAATGAGTTATATTCATTCACACAAAAAAAAATATATACGAACGATTGTCAACGAAAGCATAGAAATACAAACACACTTATTCACTTTCAAAGTGGATACGTGCCATAAAAATTTGCTTTTCTAAAATCGTGATTCTTCTTTCTTATTCTTATTCTTCTTCTTCTTCTTCTTCTTCTTCTTCTTCTTAGTTCTCGTAGTATTCTTCCCTTTTCTCGTAGCACGTACATAGGTACGCTTTCGCTTCGATAAACCTCGGCAGTGACGTGCTTTATTACGTTACTACGGATATACTTACGTTATACCAGCGCGATCATCAATTTTAAAGTTACACGAGGAAAGTTTATTCCGCTCTTGTGGCGTATAGGACGAAGCTATTGTGAAGTTGTAGGAGTTGTCGAGACCTAGTCGACCCTTTCCATCCCCCTCCACTTCGTCCCTTTCTTCCTTCCTTCCTTTTCCTTCCCCTACAACCAACGAAACACCCTCCACACATACTTGTTCTTTCTCTTTAACTTCAGTCAAGGAGCCACATACTGTTGTTACGCTTAACACGTTACGTTCCGCTCAATCTGTATCCCCTCAATCTCTCTCTCTCTCTCTCTCTCTCTCTCTCTTTCTCTTTTTCCCTTTTTCTCTAATCATTTTTTTCCCATATATATTTTTCTTTGTCTTCATAAAGAACTATTCTCTCATGCCGAACAATGGTATACATTTTTATATACGTAACTCATTGAATACGATTTAACAGAAATTTTTATTGTTCACATCTTGGTTCCCGGAGAATTATTGTCTTTTTTTCTTTTTTTTTATTTTATTTTTTTTTTTTTATTTAGTTATTTTTCCACGTTTTATATAAAATTAAAATAAAAGAGATTTCAATACCAATATTGTGTTAAATGGAAATATAGAATATTCTTTGAGAATGTATTAATTAATCTCTAATTTCTCTATATGTTTTGACGTTAGAATTGTTCGATTTTATTCGTATGATTGATATTATAGATCATCAACGAATATTTCATGGGGTTAGTATCATCTTATATTTCGTATCTCGGTCTAATTAAATTTATTAATTAATATCAATTAACACGTTTTCGTCATAACAGGTATAGATTTTCAAAAGTATCACAATTTATCCATTGAAACGTTTTGTTTTTATATACTCATACAACGATTTATCATTAAGCTATATAATTGTTTTTTTTTTAAGTAATTCTCTAATTTCACTGATTAAATTTACCAGTTTTCAGATCGTCCATATTGCAAGCGTATGCTTTTCTCTGTGTATTTCGATAGTATGCATGAAAATGGATACCGTTTGTATAATATACGTTTAGAGCTTTTGTCCATGATCGAACGATTATTATCGTGTTCAGATTTCGTTTGTAGACAATCGTATCGAAAATACACGGTTACGCGCGCCTAACGAATATTGTTTTATAAAGAAATAAAATATGAGAAAAAAAATACACAATTATATTTCATTGATTATTTTTTAAAAATTATTATATAAAAATCTGTATGCTTTAAATCATTGTATATCTTTCTTCTATATATATCCTATATATCTTTCTATCGTTTGCGTTAACATTCCGTTATACACACACACACACACACAAATTAATCGTGATTAGAGACACAAACTTGATTGGAAGACAACGATGAATTAGGATCGGTCCATCGGAACTCGTTCGTTCATGCGTCTTTAAAGCAGGTCTCGCGTATACAGGTCGAATCGATTCGCGTTATGCATTATCATCAGTGTACATTGGAATGCGATGATATCGATAGATATGTTCCTAGCAACGATAACAATTTACTGCTAGTAATTCAAGTTGAACAAGCAACCTCGAGATCTCTAAGCCTCTCTCTGGCGTATATAGAGAAGCGACGCGTAATGATTTTGACCCAATTCGGTAACGGAAGTGTCTGATTTATCGCAGGTGCTACGTAAGCTGAAAAAGATGTAGGAGAGAATTGCATGAAGCTATCAAGATGCTGTCAGGATAGATTATGTCGATTTATACGAACTAATATTATGTTATCGACTTTATATGTGTGTGTATATATATATATATATATATATATATATATCGTTTAAATTTTTCTTAATGAATGTATTTCTGGATGATGATAATTAAAAAGTGTTCTTACATTTACATTTAGCTGTTCTATTTTTTTTTTTCCTCCCAGGATTATGAAATTATTCAACGTAATAAATATATCTCTCATTAAATTCGTTCTCAATAGATATAATATGTATTTGTATATATTTTTTTTCGTTATTATTATTATTGTTATTATAGGATTCTCATATTTCTTTTTTTTTTTTATTTAAAGTAGATTCTAAAGAAAGCAAAGCGTATTATACGATCTTATAATTTATCTTGTCCGAGAAAAAGGGACATAAAAATCTGTAAGACATTTTTAGCAACGTGACGTGATAATAAATTATGTTTCACGAATGTATATACACACGTATATATATATATATATACATGGAAACGTTGATGCAAAACCATGGATAAGAGATTCCTTGCGATAAATTCGACGGATAATCGGTGTACGTTATATCGAATGTAGCCCGCAGGAATAAATATGCGTTTTTCAATCGATCCTATCTTCCGACAATGTGCAGAATACTACGAAAAGCTCGACGATAATACACTATCTATATATCTACTAGCCATTGCAAAATAATAGAACGCTAATCGATGCACGTGTTGTGTTGTTTTACTCTAGCTATTTCAATTTTATTTTTTCTCGATCACAATTCTTTCATATTTCTTCTTTTATCTTTTTCGATTCACGATCTTTACGATAATATTTCTCGTTTTCCTAGAAACGATTGTATTTCCCCCCCCAGTATAAAAAAAAAAAAAGAAAAACAATTT
Organism: Polistes canadensis; assembly: GCF_001313835.1. Taxonomy (NCBI): domain Eukaryota; kingdom Metazoa; phylum Arthropoda; class Insecta; order Hymenoptera; family Vespidae; genus Polistes; species Polistes canadensis. The sequence continues at coordinate 217,689 of NW_014569647.1, forward strand.
CTCTTCGTTATTCTATCAAATTGATTTAATCGATAAAGAAAATGAAAAAGAAAAAAAAAACTGGTAGGAAATTAATTTTTATTAATTATTCTTTTAAACGAAGAAATATACAATCGCTAAGGTATAAGGAGTTATGTCACGTAGTTCTGAAAGTAGGAATCTCTGTGTCTCATGGCTGACGAAGTAAAGTCCACTAACCTCGTTATAAGTTAAGTTAGCTAGATTAGGTGCCGTAAATTATCCACGGTCACCTCTTAAACCATTCTAATCCTTTCTTATCGACGTTCATGGAGTAAAACGTCGTGGAACTCGAATAACTACGTGAGAGGAAATATCGAACGAAGTATTAGAAACGATCTATATATATATATATATATATACCATTGACTTTTTATTTTCAAATTATATCTTATAATATTACCTTTCTACTACGAAAGTTTTCTTTTTTTCATCATACATTCGTATATATTTTTGTTACAGAACGATCGCCGACGTTTCTGGTATCGGTCACAATAGGTGAGTAAATATAAAAAAAATCTAATATGAAAATAAATCGATTATTATATATATAATATTTCCTACGATCTGTCGTATATCAATTTATATAAGAAACAAATCATAGTTTTAACTAATTAATCATTATTCTTCATTTTACCGATCATCCTTGCTCCACAAAAAAAGAAAACACGTTTCTGATACATTGATAATATAAAAGATTCGCTAACGAATATGAAAACAAAACAAAACCAAAATTATTCCAAACGTTGCGAACCCTTTCCTCTCTTTTTTTTTTCTTTTTCGACTACTACGCATTTTCAATTCCTTTTCAATTCGAAACGATTTGAAAGCTCTTCGTAATTCTTTGGAAATAACGGGGAAGATTCGGTATTTATTTTCTTCTTTTTTTCTTTCTTTATCTCACTTTTCTCTCTCATTCTCTCTCTCTCTCCCTCTCACTCGTTTTTTTTTTCTGTTTCTTTAGTCTCACAGAACGAAAGTTTATTCGGTAGTAGTATAGGGCGAGAGCTCAGGGCCGTAGATTCACGAAGGACCTCTTCGAAAGTGGCAAGAGCCTTTGGCAGTATATGTATATATCTATATATATATAGTTGTCAGAGCTTTATAGGCGCCTTTTTTTGTTGAAGCTTTGTCGTTCGTCTTGCTTTCCTTCCATTCTCTCTTTCTATATCCGTACTCGAAAGATCGCCATACCACCCCCTTTAACCAACCACCCACCCACCTTTACACCCTATCTCTTACTATCACTACTTTCTAACGTTTTTCGCTTCGACGCCGTGTTTCTCTTTCTCTCTCTCTCTCTTCCTTATCTTTTTATCTTTATCTTTCCTCCGTTGCTTTCTATCTTTTTTTCTCTCTCTTTCTCTCTCTTTCTTTCTTTTCACGACGAGTCATCTTGCCGGAAGCTACGTTGCAGCTTACAGTCTCTTTCTGTTTATCTTTAGCCGTGAGCTTTTGTATTTGCGCAAGCTCTCCCATGCTTAGATCCAACGTAGCCGCGTACCCACATCTCCACGTTCGTGCTTCGGATCCAGTAAGAGAAAAAGAAAAAGATAAAAAACAGAGTTAGATAGAGATAGAGATAGAAATAGAGATAGAGAGAGAGAGAGAGAGAGAGAGAGAGTGAGAGAGAAGGAGAGAGGGAGAGGGAGAGGGTAGATACAGAAAGACCTGTATTTATTTAGTTTTTACTTGCAGTTTGTGGAGTCTGTACGGGCGAAATGCTTAATTACCGTAAGAGTCGGCCTTTGTTGACTGACCTTTATAAATGTTACACTAAGAACTCGTCCGATGAGTCTTAATGACTGAAAAGATAAAAGAGAGGGAAAGAAAAAAAAAAAAAAAAAAAAGAGGGAGAGAAAAAAACAAAAATCACGGATGGAAGAAAAACGAAAAGAAAAAAAAATAATACGGCGTGGGGTTGGCGGGGAGAGGAACAATTTAAATTAGACATTCAATAATTTTTTTTCTTCCTTCTTTTTTCTTTTTTCTTTTTGTTTACATAGGGAGATTGGATTTCTGTAATTATTTGATGGGATTTATTTCGTTGTAGACAAGGGAAATATTTGCACGTTTGATTTAATTGAAATTTTTGGGTCCCTCTACATCATTTTCAGTTCTCTCGTACTCGTACACGTCGGAATTAAATTTAGGTTAGCGTATACATATACTTTACGTTTTATCGTTTCGATAAGCCTCTCCCTTCTCCCCCTCCCTTCTCCCCCCGCCCTTAGTGGAATATACGACGGAAGATGAAATTATGATGGACAACAAAAAAAAAAAAAGTAAAAAAATTTTGTCCCCCCTCATTTTGTTCTCCCCTCCTGTTTTTGTTTTTTTGCTTTTTTTTTTTATATTTTCCATCGAAGTACCCCTTGCTTAATTAACGGCGTGTCCTATAATAAACGACTTTTATTCGTGTCGGAGTCGTTCGAGCGTCCGGAAAAATTGATTAGTCGGATGTCGTGTCTCCCAATTAGTTTCGAACATGATCGAACATTTATCGATATAGCGAACAACGATTATGTCGATGGAAACTGACGACGAGGAAACTTTGTGTGGATAAATGTATACATATATATATATATATACGTATATGTGGTAATGCATATGTATACTGGATGAGGCATTTCATACAAACAACCTTAGTAACTTCATCACATTTGATGTTATGGTTTTAATAATCAGAAGTAATATAAGTAAGAAATACTTTTGATGATGAATGAAATGTTTCTTAAAATGATTTTGTTCGTTTTATTTAATTTCAATTGAAAGAGAAAAGAATTTCATTTTTGTTTCCCCACACGATTGAACGTGAGTAATGCATATTCTTCGTGAAATATAATAACTCAGTCTTGATGATTTTTGTTAATAAAATAACAAGAAGAAGAAGAAGAAGAAGAAAAAAAAGAAGAAGAAAGAAAAGGATGTTCTTTAGGTAGACTATTTCGAGTACTTTACTCTATATAAATACATCGGCAAAACGAGAAAGTTTGGAATTTTGAATACTGACCCGGTTTAAAGCGAACTCGGAGAGAGTATCTCGTTGAAATACGTACCACCACCTTCCTTCCTACGAAGCTACCTTTAGTTGTAGAAGCTCGAGTCGTTTCGCTTGAGATACTTTGAAAGTCCCGATGTGTTTAGCCGGAGGACACGGTGCGACACTCGCAGTGTGTCTCTACCGACTCGGCTATTCCGTATTTCCTGACATTAGCACGTGTTTCTGCAAAAACTTTGTTAACGTAACGCGTTTGTCTCGTTTCGTTACGTTCACTTCTACGTCTATGATATCTACTATATATGGCTTTAACCGAAAATAATAATTTTCCTCAAAGAAGAATAAATTCGAATTTTTCATATATTATAAATATCGTGTTCTAATTAATCATAAGATTAATACATTTTCCTTTTCGAATGGATTATATTTTACTATGTGATATTTTATATAACACCTATAATAATATCTATTGTATTATATTATGTGTTGTTATTACATATTACTGCGTAAAAATACATTAGATCGTTCATTAATAATCAGTATTTGTTCGTTTGTTAATTATACGATGTAAAGACTAATATAAATGAAAACAATTACATTCGTTTCACTTTTGATTTCGTCCGTTCGTAACGTAGGTGGTTTACGTTTCGTCTCTAACTTGTTGCATTTGAACGTATTGAAAGCATCCTCCAATACACGTGCTTAGTCGATTTTACATTGACCTTATTCGATATATATATATATTACAAAAACGAAGGGTTAAAAAAAAATGGGTTGGAGGAAAAAAAAATTGTTTTACAATATATCGACTCTGAATTATTTATTTTTCTTCTTTATAAATTTATATTGGAAGGATGATATTAAAATCTTTTTTCGATTTCTCGACTACGAGTGTGTAAGCGAACGAACGAACGAACGAACATACGAACATACGAACGAACGATTTTTATTGCGAGAATATCGACTGCACTGCTTAATCGGCCGTATAAAAAATACAGGGAATTAATGCGCGAGCAAGATTTGCCCTCTCTCTCTCTCTCTCTCTCTCTCTCTCTCTCTCTCTATCTCTTTTTCTCTTCCGAAACGCGCACGAAAAATAAAGGAAAAATAAAAATGGCAAAGGAAAATAAATAAACTCGAATCCGTTCTCGTTTTTTCTCCGTGTGTTACGCGCCTCTCTCTCTCTCTCTCTTTCTCTCTCGCGCGCACGCGTTTATTCGGACGGATTTATATCGATACGAGCGATAAAACGTTCGCCGTGCAACAAAACGTGTAAATTGCTATTGCATTTATTTATTAGGCCGAATGAACGTCGTACGAATATGTGTATATAACTGTATATACATATATATATATATAGATGCAAGCGTATACACAAATATTAAAACGTAGTGAATACATTTCGAATATAGAAAAAAAGAGAGAGAGAGAGAGAGAAAAATATTTCGTGAATAAAAAGATAAAGTCGAATAAAATGGTGAGACAGAGAGGAAGGAAACTATGACCTCGATGGAAAATGCATGGGTATTAACGTGTTATGTACGCGTAGAAAATGTTATAACATACGGGAATGAGTTTCGTCGTGTTAGGGAAAATGGCAAAGATCTTTATCGGTTTGTACTTTGTTCGCTTCAGTTATCCTGCCAAAAGAACAAAATGATATAGAAAGAAACGTGAAATAGTTGGAGAAAGGAGATTATCGAGAACAGTAGCCGTCGCGATATTCGTTGAAACGCGCGTTAAAAAGTCCGGGTGTCGTTGCCACGGGCGATTTTAGCGAGGGTGGTTTTTGCAATTAGCGATATCGGCTATGTCACCCGCTAGCATCCCCCCTCCCCTCTCTACCCGACCCCATAGCTTGCAGAGCGAACGACATACCGGTTAGCTTTAGTCAATGTGTGCGTCTGTGCGCACCTTCCAGGCCTGGTTGAGGGACGATGGCTGGATGGGGGTAGTGGTTAGGGTTATGGTGGAGAGGAACAGAGAGTGTGCTTTGGCGTTTCGCCAAATTTTCATCGTCCCTTCTACGAAGGGATAGGCCCTCCCTACTACCCCCCAACCCCTCTTCATGGCCCTTTCTCTTTTCGTCGTATTTTCCTCTATATATGTATATATATATATATGTGTTCACTAGCAATGCTATACATCGACGCCTAGGGGCCAACAGCAGACGCGTTATCAAACGATTTATATCGGTGTTTTGTAAAATTTGTGATTCTGGCTTTGCGCGTTGTTTCATTTTCTTTATTTTCTTTTCTTTTCTTTCCTTTTCTTTTCTTTTTTGTTGTTGTTGTTCTCGTTTACTTGTTGTTTCCAAGAGCGTCAGAGTTACGTCGTGATTTTGTAATGTTCGCTTAGGTACATTACGGGTGAAAGGTTACGAGACTCTACGAAAAAAAAAAAAGAAAAGAAAAAAGAAGGATCGCTTTAATACTTTCAGTTTCTGCCTAGAGCTAAAAAGATATCGTATTCACGTTTCCACGTGTTATCAGCTTTAATCCGGGTAATTCAACGTTAATGACCTTCTGACTGGTCACCCAACGAGATTCACAAGTTCTCTTTATTGTTATATCTTGCGTCACACACACACACACACTGTCGTTAAAATTATTATTATTTTATTTTATTCTTTCGTAGAGAGAGACGAATTGTCATTTAAGAGGTATCGTTATAAAGTTCTTATTACAAATAATACGATCGATTTTAATTCTTATTCATCTTTATTACGTGTTTAAATTATATCAATCATTTCATTTAAATTTATACACAATGTGTGTGTGTGTGTGTGTTTTTTTTTTTGTTATTATATAATAATATATAATTTTGTTGTTTCGTTTTGTTCGAGCTTATCTGTCTTTCACAATTACTGTCTATAATACGTATCCGTACTATTAACGTATTTATCATTATCATTAATAATCCTAATACTCCGATTATGTGATTAGATTCTTACGAAGGATAAGATGAGAGATAGAGAGAGAGAGAGAGAGAGAGAAATCGCGTGATTCAAAATTGGCTCCGGTCTGTGAATCTATTGAGAGGCAAGACCGAGAGGGATTTACGGCTCGAATATTCTCACCATCGATCGTAAAGCGAAGAGAGAGAGAGATAGAGTGATAGAGAGAGAGTGGTATAAAGAGGAAGAGGGGGAAGGGAAGAGCCATTGTGGAATCACGTCGAATAGGCTTTGTGCGATAACGTTTGCACAGTTGGCCGGCATTTTGGTACGGCTTTGAAGATAAGAATCTCGTTTCTTTCCTCTTTGGTTTCATATTATTTTAATAGTTTTCAATGCAATCTATATCTATACTAGTAAAAAAAACTAGGATTCTAATTTATCTGCTAGTTACTATAAAAAATTTATAATGTATGTATATACACATAGTCTTTTGAATAAACAATATTATTATTATTCGTTAGAGAGAGATATCATAGACATACGTTACTGAATACCTGTGTATGTTTGTGTATATGTGTGTGTGATATACCTCTTTACTATCGATAATCGATCATTCCCCGGACACACTCCTCTCCTTCCCGTCGAAATGTTTGCATTACGCGCTCGGAATTAAAATTCACCATGAACGTCGTCGCGTATCTCATCTCTCTGTGTGTGTGTGCATGTGTATGTGTATGTGTATGTGTGTTCCCTCTCTTTCACCCATTTATGTCTATCCCTGTTTATCTATCTGGTGGACAGGTTATGCGCGTGCGTTCGCGACCTCTTCTCTCTCGTATTATATTACGGCATGTAACGGGGCTCTATGCATATTGTAGCAGATTATGCATATTTTTAAAATAATGTTGGAGTTTAAGGCCAGTTCCACCCTAGCTCCCCCACCAGCCCCGCTCCGATGGATTACGATTACGTATTCATTTCTCGGTTAAAAAAAAGGGGAGAGACAAATTTTCTTTAACCATTATTAGGTGGAACGAAGTATCTTAATTTTCTAACTAATATTCATGAGATTATTTCTTTTTTTTTTCTCTCTCTGTCTCTTCTCTTTTTTCTACTCTCTGTTTTTGGTTTTTCTCTTTGCATAACACGATAAATAAAATCTGTAAAATGTGAAGTAATGGATTAACGGGTGGTATATGCGTATGTATATTTAAAATCGATATAACAATTAGCGGTTGAGAAATATTTTGTTTCTTTCTTTTATTTAAATATATATAATATATAATATTCAAAAATTTTCTTTTCAATAATGACACGATAGGGATGCATTACAATATATTATATATATATATATATATATATATATATTCGATAATACTCAAATTAAGTTTCTCATTGGTGAGAAAAGTACATTAACAGAATAATAATCAAACTGAGAAACGTATAAACGTAGTTGCTTTAGAAATAAGGTCTCTACCATATTGCCTCTGGGAAAAGTCATCGAATGATAATGCGGTCCTCCCAATTTCCCGACCGACAACGGAAATGGTAGAAAATTTTTGGGGGACGGGTTGGGTTAAGAGGTACGAAGAGAAAACTCGATGGGTGGTTGGGTGGGTGGCTGGCTGGGATAGTGTTCCTTCGTTAAGAGAAGTTGGACGGAAGATGCGAAAATAAGACGACGACGACGACAACGACGACGATGCTTAGGTTCAAGGATGAGAGAAAGAGAAAGAAAGAAAGAGAGAGAGAGAGAGAGAGAGAGAGAGAGAAAGAAGTTTAGACCAAGGCGATTGCATAAAAGGGGGACGCAGCTGTTAGGACACTCGAGAGGATTCTTCGTTGAATCCATGAGAGAAAGAGAGAGAGAGAGAGAGAAAGAGAAAGAGAACGTCGTTTTCTTCTGGATAACCAGTCTGGAGAACAAAGAACCCGGAATAAGCTGAAATAATTGGCAATTAGAAAACCGAGAGACGGATATTAACATTATCTTTTGGGTCTTGTAACATTATACGATGGGGGGGCATGGGGGTAGGGTGGGGAAGGGGGAAGAGGAAAGGGAGTAGAAAAACTACTCGCGGTATTTTCTTTTCTACGAATGTTGCATCTCTCTCTTTGTATGTCCATCTATTTTTTTTGTACTTTTTAGGAATAAGAAAGAATAAAGTGAGATAAGGAATAGAAAGTGGTGTTCGAAGAAAAAGGTAAAGTACCTTTCGGTTGTCGCGATAAGCAGATAATGCAACTCGCGTTCTACGCAGGACACTAACATTTCGAGATAAAAGTGAGGAGGAGGAAAGAGCTCGACGACGAGAGGCTGAGTTCTCGCTTTCGAGCAATTATCGTTTCAACTTTCGAATCTCTTTTTCCCCCAGCACCTAACTCCCCCCCTCCCCCTCTTTTGAAATCGTAGCTAAGCGCGAGAGCTTAAAAAACGGCCGTCGAGTGGTCGCACAAGAGTACACCAACCCGTTTGGAAAAGCTCGCTAGCTAGCTAGCTAGCTGTAAGCCGAAACCGAAACTTTTCCTGTCCATCGGTCGATAAGCTTACTCGTTTTAATTCTTCTTCCTTTTTTCTTTTTTTTTTTTTTTTCTCTATTTGTTTCTTAATCCTATAACTCAATGAAATCGGATCAGTTACTCTCTTCTTTTGGTAAATCGATCGATCAAATTGTTAAAGTTTTATTGAATTGAATTCGGACACACATGTAACAAATTATTTTAATTTATTTATATATGTATATAAAATAATAATATTGATTATATCTATTAATTGTATTTCATAAAAAAAATAAGCCAGTATAAGCTTATTCTACGCATTAAGCACCTGAGTACAATTATTTTCTTCGATTAGAATTAAGGAGAAAATTAATAATCGACAAAGATAGGGGGAAAGGAAGATTCAATTTGGATTTTCGTTACCGTGAGTGAGTGAATATCCTTGACCCTACCTACCCATCTCTGTTCATTAACCAAAACGTATCTTCGTTCTTTCTTTTCCACCCTCGTTCCATCTTTCCTCGTTCTCATCGTTTTCCTCGAGTTTCTCATATCCATTCGTATTCCCCACAAGGGAACAAGGTGAACGAAACTCGTGATTAAATCGTAACGTATTAATTAAACGTCCCTCGACGTAGACCACGATAAATATTCCTGTATTTTTTATTTCTACTCTCTATCCATCTCTCTCTCATTCTATTTCGTTTGAATGAATGAATGAGAACCCATCGAAAAAATACGAATAAGCGTATACCGATTTGTTTCTTTCGTATTCAATGTAATCGTAGAAAGAAAGAAATAATGAAGAGAAGAGGAAAATGAGGAAGAGAATACAAAAAAAAAAAAAAGAAAAAATATAACGAAGGATCGTTTATATTACGACACCACGCATCGATAATAATATACGATATCGTCAAAGTACAACCGTATCTGTGCCTGTATTTTCGAGATATTCCAATATTTAAAAAAGGCCGCAAGCAAACAAGCAAGCAAGTCCCTCGAGCACTTAAACGACGAGATCTGACGACAAGTGTTTTTTTTCTGCTCGTCGAGCTTTTCGCAGTGCGAACGAATAAATTTCCCCCTTCTCTCCTCTTCCCCCACCAACCAACCAACCAACCCTGAATCGAAGAGGTAACGTAGAAAAGAGAGAGAGAGAGAGAGAAAGAAAAAGTACTCGTATCATTCGTTCATCACGTAGAAAGGCAAATGAAAAACGTGTCTTGATGCATAAATTCGAGGAGCTTTCCCTATCGACGACGACCCTTCGAAATCCTCCTCTTACTCCTCGCATTAATTGGCCGAGTTAAAGAAAAAAGTAAAACCAATTGCGAACGTCGAGTGTCAATCGTCTCTCTGTCTATCTTTTATGCGAATAATATAATATATTCGTGATAATCGAAGAGTTTTCTTTTGAAATAACGAATAAAATTTGAAAAAGGAAATCATTATACAAAATAGGGAGCGAATATTATTATAATGGAAGTGTATTCGTATGCATTTGATTATTTACGTTCGAATTTATTCAACGAAATATCCAATAATACGATCAATTTAATAATATTTTTTAGACGTTTGCATTCATTTTTTGAAATGTAATTAATCGTAATTAAATCATATTAAAGGATAATGTTTTTCTTAAACGGAGATGAAGAAACAGGAAAGTGGGTTAGGAATTTTGTTGTTTTTGTCTCGTCGTTTGCAAACCTAGTCGATAAAATAGCAGAAGAAGAAGAAGAAAAAAAAAGAAAGAAAGAATTAAGAAAAAAGTAAGAGAAAATAAAAATAATCGGTAAGAGAGAAGGTAAGGGTCGAACTTGGAAGGAAAAAAGCAAAGAGGATGAAGACGGGCTACTACTATCTACTAGTTCCATCCTCGTGCCTGCGCACATCCAAGGACAATGTCAATATTTAAGGAGACGGCAATTCGTTTAAGGAACTTCAGGTATGCCGCGCTATTACCTTCGAGTCAATCGACTCGTTTCCATGGATCTTTCATGCCACGCGAAAGTCCCCTTAATTACTTGCCAAGAACAAAATCTAACGATAATAACTGAAATTTCGTATATTGGTATTTTTTATTTATAGAAAAATGAGAAAGAAACAAAAAGACAATGATGATAGAAATTTTGTAATTTATTTTACCATTTTTCATTACACGAATTAAAAAGAAACAAGAAGAAACAACGTTGAAGGAAAAAAAAATCAATATTGGGGCTTTTTAATTTTATTTTATTTCGTGTTATTTTCAAAAAAAAAATCAGAACACTAAAACATCAGTAAAAGTAAGTGAATATTTATTTACTTTTGGAGAATGATACATTTTTATGGGACAATCCGTTGGAAACATACGCTACGTATAAATTCATTAAATCGTGATATATTATTTGCCCGTACGTTCGAGCAAACAGCATCATCAGTTTCGTCATGAGTCGTAATATATCCGAAAACTAGCCGGTGGAATAAGTAGCAAAAAGAGAAAAAAAAAAAAAAAGTGAAATAGATGATAGCGTAAAGGAAGGGTGGGAAAAAGTTTCCTCACAACTGCGGAGCTTTTCCTACGATCTATAGAGAAACCACCAATGGCAACAACAGAGTCGTTCCAGAGGTTTGCACAACGTAAGCTCAACGCCAACTCGCGGCTTTTGCGTATAGGTATTTCTCTCTCTCTCTCTCTCTCTCTCTCTCTCACTCTCTCTCCATCTCTCTTTCTCTCTTGCTATTCTTCTCGCAGTACGTTTTGGCCATCCTTTCGTGACATACGACGGTTCTTCCACGATTTCTCAGAGAGATAGAAAAAGATAGTAGGAGAGTGTATAATTCCGGTTCTCTGAAACTTTTTAAAAAATACGAATATATATAAAAATGTCAGTCTGCTTTTTGTTGCCATCTATTTATTTCATTTGTTTCTTTTTTTACAACTCCCGAAGTTCTTCGTTAAAAGAAGAAGAAGAAGAAGAAGAAGAAGAAGAAGAAGAGGGAAAAGAAAGAGATTAAGTTTTGAAATTAACGATCAACTATGAGAACAATTATACGTTCTTACTTTACTTTATAATTGTAATCAAATTTTCATTCGTTTTTCTTCTCTTTGTTTGTTGATTTTATTTTTTTTTATTTCTTTCTTTTTCTTTAATAATTTACGCATTTTTATTTATTTTCTTTTTGTATTATTTATTTTCAAATGAAAATATCTACGACGATAATGCAGAATCAAATGAACCGTTTTGTAAAAAGTAAAACGAACGGAGCACAAGGTAACGCGACAATTTCGAAAAAATGAAATTTGAATTATCGAGAAAATATTCTCACCTAAGGTTCGTTCGTTCATTCGTTCATTCGTTCGTTCGTTCGTTCGTATAGTATAGTCTTCGACGGCCAACCCATATTTTTTAAAAAGACGACGCACTTTTTCGACTACCCTCGACTACCCTCCGATTCTTTCGATTCGAACTCGTAAGATAGAAAGATAGATACATTCGTAGAAAACCATGCACAGCTTTTCTCTTTCCATCTCTTATTTCTCTCTCTCTCTCTCTCTCTTTCTCTTTCTCTTTCTCTTTCTCTTATTCGCTCTTTCTCACTCAGTAAAACCAATAGTGGCAAACGGAGCAAGGGGTACAATTTATTATCTCGTGGTAAATCCGTCGGGCATGGAACGAATCGTTCGTTCGTTCATTCGTTCGTTCGTTCGTACGTTCTCTCGCTTGCAACTTTTTCGCAAAGTCCTTTTTCGAGGACAAAGCTTTCGACTGTCGAATCCCCGTGATCGAGAAAAAAGGGAATGCGAGTTCCATGTATTTTACTCGGAAGTTGATTTTACTTTTGGTTCGCCTAACTATTTTTTTTTTCTCTCTTTAAAGTAATACATTCGAAAAGATACATTTTACAAGGATTTTTAATAATCTCTATCGTATGGTAATACTTAAAAAAGTCACATGGAAAATATCTTATTCTATTTTTATTCGATATATTTAATAATTCCCTTTAAAAGGGATCTTCTTTACCTAGTTGATTGAAAAACAAAGCAAAATAACAAAATCGAGTTTACGATCGTAAAACCTACCCCTACCTCCTCCCCCGCCCTACCGACCCTCCATTTCTTTAACAAATACTTCCGTTAACATTTTATTTTCTTTTAACCGCATGACATACGATCCGTACGATTTAACGATGGTCGGCTGAAAATTCAATGATAAGGGGGAACGTTGTCCGACCGACCGACCGACCGACCGTTCGAAAACTAACTGCTTCGTGAAAACGTTTAACGTTTCGAGAATTTTATCGAGAATCGACGATAAATTTCTATAGCAAAATCAAAAATAATTGAAAATAACTTTCCTTCCCTTTTACTTGCTTCACTTAATATAGAAAATACGTGGGTGTTATGGAAAAGAGAGAAAACCAGAGAGAAAAAAAATATATAAAATGGCAAGGGGTCGAGAGGAGTGGGAGGGGGGGGGAAGGAGGAGAGAGAAAATGTTGTCCAAGTGTCCTGGTTTTCCTTTTGTTCATCGTAGTATAGTTAGTAATAGTAACACTTACGTAATATCTGACTTGTCCTACCTCGTTGAACAATGAGTCACTTTCATTGTCCCTTTGAAGAAAGTGGATGGGTGGGAAAGTGATAGGGGAGGGGTAGAGGAGGGGATCGTGCTGACTGAGTTGAAATGAGAAAGAAATAGAGACGTGGAACGTAGTTTCTGTCGTTGTTATCTGAAACAGATCGGGCTTGTTCGATCCGTAGAAATGGACGTTCATTTGGAGTTAGAGAGAAGGATATATAAAGAGAAAGAGAGAGAGAGAGAGGTATCGCTTACGCGTTGAGACTTCCAACGAGATATCGTTAAGGGGAAAAGATGGACGATAATGTTGGCGTATGAATGCCGTAAACGTAACGTATCGCGAGCATTACCTATGATTTATTGACGAAACTTTTCGATCTACTTATACCAATCGGTCGTTTTCCTCCCCTTTTTTACGAATTCTTTTTCTCCCTTAGATTCCTCGTTCCCTAACCCCCCCCACCCTCCACCCCCCGCCTTCTACGTCTCATCCCAGCCTTATTGTTTCTATCTTTCTCTTTCTATCTTTCTTTTATGGACACCTTATGGAAAGTAACATACGTAACCGCACGATATAGTATCGAAGTTTTTACGATAATGCGAGAAAAATTATCGAATCGTGTGCATCATTTCTGTCTTTTAAAAGAAAATAAATTGGAATTTAAGTAACTAAGGACAAATATTTTTATTCGAAATATTATATTTTTGTTATTTAGAATATTTGATCGATTAATCGAATAATATAATTAGTTTAATATCATTATTTTAAAATGACATTCACTCAGTGTATCCATCGAACGGATGGTACAATTGTTACGTTGAAAATTATTTATTCTATATAATATAATAACAAGTTGTAATAAAGAGTAATGTTTTTTGTCGTTTGTACATTTGTTTTTTATTTTTCTTTTGAGAAAGAAAATCGTTCAGTTAACCGAATTATTATTTCAATTACTTATCAACAACATACATTTTGTTTTTTCCTAGCACTTTCGTATTCATTGTCAACAGCAATGTTTACGTTTTGCCTTAAATAACGTGACTTATTATTCATACGTTCAGTTTGTTTCTATCAATCCAACTACGTGCATGTTGTTACAGTAACTGCTGAATATTCTTTCAAATCGTCTTCAATTTAATTAGGAAGATGATACGGTAAATAAAATACATAGGTGATTACATACGTGAGTATAATTTAATTTATTATATTATCATAAATCTGGTGTGGTCGTAGAATATCTTTAAATTAAACACTTGTAAACATAATTTTCTCGAAAATAAGGCTTCAACTAAAATAATGTTATTCCTTCTTTCGATTCATTATTACTAATATTTATTATTAATCTTTTTATCACTTTTTCTAATTCGGTGATGTAAATAATAACATGTATGTATATTTGAGACATCGAATGATTTTTACAGGTCATAAAAGTTCAGTTTCTCGTTCGATAAAGAACGAACATCATAAGCTTTAAAAGTCTCAACTTATCGCGTTTTATTTAACTATTTATATTGATTAATCATTTATTTCTTTTATTGCGTAATAATTTTGAAAAGTATCAATGTACAGAAAGGTTGTCCGAAAACTCGCTTAACCGAACTGAAAAATTAGAAATTTTTTGTGGCAAATATTTGAAGTAGCTACATCGTAGGTACACCATACTTAACTGAAAAATTCGTATTTTAACTTGAAAAATTAAATATTATAATTCTATTAATAAACTAATATTGATTCTTTTTTAATAGTTATTTTTTCTTCTTCTTCTTCTTTTTCAGTAAAGCAACATTTTTCTGTATAACTGAATTTAATGAACGTTGATTAATGAGTATAACAATAATATCTTATTATTTTCACGTATACACATAAGATCTTTTTATAAATTATATATATAAACAAAAAGATATTTAATCTATATTAATTTATATTAACAAAAACTAAATCGAGTAATATATGCTTTATTAAAATCGTAAAGAGAATTCAAGCTTCGAAATAGAAGCTTGAATAAGTCGAATATTTTGAAGGTGTGATTTAATGACGATTATACGTCTTCGTAAGAGAGAAAGAGAAAGAGAGAGAGACCCTTGGACAAGGAACTCAAGCTCGAATATTTATACGAGACTTTCCAATTATGGATCATGCTTGAAGGAATAACACGACATTTTTCTGCCAGACGATATCTACCGATTCTGTTTAAAAATTTGCTCGACGAAACCGTGTTCACGTTTTTCTCGTCGAATCGTGATCCGTTGAATGTAAAACTCTAGTTTAAACGATGTTAATCATTCGATTTATGTTTTCACATAATTTGGAAGAACATTTTAAAGAAACCCCTCTTAGCGCGCGATTTAATTTTATTCTTTTTAAAAAAATGATTTTCTCATACAGTTTTTGTTATTATCTCTTCTCTCTATATAAACACACAATTAATATCTAAATATACATATACATATATATATATATAATACTCAGATATACGAGAAATTAATGAATTTCCATCATAGCAATAATAACATTCGTGCTATTCGAGTTGGCTGTTTGAATTTTTGATGATCCTTGCATCGTTCGAGCGCAGCTGCTCTTTCGGTTAGCCGCACTCGTTTACCACTCATTTTTCAATTTATATCTCTCCTACCGTATTGTTCGTGTGTGTGTATCTCTCTTGAAAATTTCCAAAGATGGATAACGATCTATTGTTTAAATGTTCACACACATCTTCCACTCGTTTTAATTAATATCTATTTTCATTTTATTATTTTTTATGTTTCAATCTTCATTATAATATCACTTGTTAAAGATAATGAAAGAAAAAAAAAAACAAAATTCGAAAGAGAAATGACAGAGTATTGTATCTTATTACTTATCAAGGAGGGTGGGGAGGGGGTGTTGGAAATGTTGTGTTTGTTCATCCACGATAGTACTCGATAGCAATTGATCGCGTATATCATTTGATTCTACTCTGAAAATCCTCTTCTAACTCACCCTTCTCTATTCTGGTCGAATTCTGGCTCTTTTCTCTACCACCTACTACACTACTACTACTATTACTACTACTACTACTACTACTACTATTACCGCTACTACTACTACTACTACACTGCTGCTGTTTCTACTGCAGCTACTATAACTATCTCTTTTTCTTTTTCTCCATCGTAGATAAGAGAGAAAAGCGTAGCCCCAGGCAGACGAACGTCGGGTGTATCTTCCTGTCGACCCTAGGATGGGTCAAGCGTCGACCGGTGGCAAACAAAGGGCGCGAAAATATCGTCGTCGTCGTCGTCGTCGTCTGCGTAGTCTCACTCCTCTTGAACCTTTTCTAAAAGCGAGAGAGAGAACAATTTTTCGATGAATTCTTATCGTAAATATAAATACAAGAAATCTCATATGTATTTTATATTTATCTCATATATATATATATATATGTCAAATCTTATAGTCGTATGCAAGATTTAAATAAATATTCGTAAAATATTTATCGATTAATCGAATATATTTGTATTAATGTTAAACGTATATACACTTAATTCTGTTTCAACAAGATAGATACGTTCCGAAATAATACTTTACGTTTTTAATAGAAGATTGATTTCAATTTAAAAAAAGACAAAATTCAATAAAAATAAAACAACGAATCATGATTTTTCGTAATTTTCTTTTAATAATTCGGATCGATTTTCGTGTTAAAATCAAAATCGTGTAAAAACGCGTTAACGCCAATTGGAAAAAATAAAAGTGTAATAAAAGTAAAAATCGTAGGTAAAAATAATATAAAGGATGATGAGTTGAGTGATCGGACAAGGGTTACCGTTTTACGATATTATCCTTCTACCTCTCTCTCTCTCTCTCTCTTTCTCGTTTTCTCTCATTTCCACTAACCTTCGTAAAAGTACGAACGAGCCCAGTTGCGAGAGAGTATATAGACCCCGTTGCTAGT
This sequence comes from Polistes canadensis, assembly GCF_001313835.1. Taxonomy (NCBI): domain Eukaryota; kingdom Metazoa; phylum Arthropoda; class Insecta; order Hymenoptera; family Vespidae; genus Polistes; species Polistes canadensis. The sequence continues at coordinate 234,600 of NW_014569647.1, forward strand.
TGAGATTAAAGTTCGGTTAGTAGTCTACCCCCTTCGGCTAGACGCTACTTGCCAACAACGTGGCGTGCCGTGGCGTCTAGTTTCAAAGCGGTCGGTGGCCATCGAGACGATTATGGCCGGTAGGTAGGATTATGCGGCCTACGGCTTGTAGTTGTACGTAGTACTACCTACCTATCTACCTTTCTACCTACCTATCTTCCTTCCTCCCTCCCTCCCTCTCCGAGAACCAAGCGAAATAGCCACTTCTCGCGACGCGTCTCGTTGGAACGAGAAGGTAAAAGGAAAGAGATAGTTGAAAGTTTGGTTTGGTTTGGTTGGTTGGTTGGTTGGTTGGTTCGTTGGTTGGTTTGTCCAGAATGAAAAAAGGACGTTGCATCTAATGAGCTGGCACCTAGCCAAAATCTTATTCACGAGAAAAGATATTCGTCTTGAGAGAAAAAAATGTTAGTGTATGATAGTAGAAGATAAAGGATAAAAAGATATTTTTTCCCTTGACCCTGACTGACTCTTCTCAGTTGACCGAACAAATTGTATTATCGAAAATATTCTTTTCTTTATTTTGGGGAATTTTTTTGGGAAATAGATTTTATTGAACACTTTCTTCGTTTTCGTGAAACTTTCGATTTTCTATCCTGTACTATTTCTATCGCGATTTCGTGTATACTTGGATGAATTGAAGGAAAATAATATCTCTGTAATTGATTTAACAAAATTTAACCAATTAATCGTGAAGAAATAATTCCACACAGTTTGAGAATAATTTGAGATTAACATTTGAAAAGTTTTTATATTGACATGTTAATGTTCGTGAGTTTCTACAAAAATAGACGTATAGAGAATGGTGGGGTGAATGTTATTACGTAAGAGAATAGATGAATTGAAGAAACAGAGTCTACGATTTCGTAACGTCGTGCTTACGATATAGACGGAAATTGAAAACATTTTGAAATATCGCCATTTATATACATTCACGTACGTCGTACGATCTATCCTGGAAAATTTCAAACGGTACTAGATCTTTTTGAATACGACGACGACGACGCAAGGAAAGCAGTTTTACGATCTAGGAAGAGTACCTACAGAGATGGAACGAAAAGGGTTGAAAAAGTAATTCGAATTTCGCGAGAGAGAGAGAGAGAGAGAGAGAGAGAGAGAAAGAAAATAGGGAATCCTTCGTAAGGAATTACTTTCAGAGGTTTCACTAGATTCGAAAAACGATCGGGAACGAAATATTGCGTCCAGGTATTCGTTTTTTAAACGAAATAAGGGAGATCATAAAAAAAACAAGGTAAGAAAAAGAAGGGGAAAAGAAGAAAGAAAGAAAAAAAACTAGAAAAGAGAATAGGGATAGAAAAGCTGCGTTATTTCGGTGCAGTGCGATATTACGGTAGTTGCGATAAAATCGACGGTACCACAGCAATGTGAGTAATAGAAGAAGGAAGAGAGAGAGAGAGAGAGAGAGAGAGAGAGAGAGAGAGTGATAAAGTGAGAGAGTGGGGAAAGAGGAACGACACGTTCCTTTCCTTTTCATTCGCCACTTCAATGATGGATTACCCAAGAGTAACAACCTTTTTTTTCCTCTTTTCTCCTACACTCTTCTATTTTCTCTCTCTCTCTCTGTCTCTCTCTCTCTCTCACACCACACATAGAAACACACACTCTCTCTATCTATCTTTCTTTTTTCGTCATTCTCCTCTACGTCCCAAGACCACCACCGAACGTCTCTACGTTGACCCGGTAACAGCAGTAGTAACACGTACATACTAACGTATACACATATAACTTACGTGCACATAGAGAGATACGTTAAAGCATAATAATGCGAAATCTCGTGCCGGTGCAACAAGAAGGATAGTATTAGTGTTTGTGAATATTATAGTAGTGTTAGTAAAGTAGGGTTGGTTGGTAAAGTGGGTGGTACGGAGATGGCGGAGGCAGCCGCGACGTGGCCTCTTGTTCTTTCGAACAATGGGACGTTACTTTGTTTTCTGACGTTAGCAGCCACCGGTGTGCGCGCGTTTCGGGCCGAGCATACACACGCGAAATCTAATCCATATCCTGCCTGGTAGGATGAAATTTACTACTTTAATAACATTGCTCGCGGGCGCGAACAGAGACGAGGTCAGGAGGTGGTGGTACTGCTGCTGCTGCTGCTGCAGTGGTATATACCACCCCTAGGTCCACCATCCGCGTCTACGTGTTCATATGTGTGTGATATATATATATATATATAGAGATGTGTGCATATATGTATAGGATATATCCCAAAACTTGTTTCTGGTACTACCGACGTCGTCGTTGTCGTCATAGTTATAGTCATAGTCATAGTCATAGTCATAGTCATAGTCGTCGTCGTCGTCATAGTCGTCGTCGTCATTCGCCAACGGACGAAACGATTTCGAGCATTTGGCCCGAGTTGTTGCGTCGCGTTGTTCGCAGCCATTGTTACGCCGTCTAGTGTCTACGTGTGCGTTCACGCGTCAAACCCTTTTCGTTGTTCTCTCTCTCTCTCTCTCTCTTTCTCTTTTTCTTTCTCTCTTTTCTCTTTCCGTCAACTCGACAAACTTCAAGAGGAGTACTCTATTTTGCAGGCTCGGAAAAATCGAAAGTTTTTTTTTTTACCTGCTTTTGTTTTTTTTTTTTTTCATTTTTCATTCTTTTTTCATCCCTTCCTTCCTTCCTTCCTTCCTCCTTCCCTTGAGTTTTATTAAAGCACGAGGACACCTTAAAGTATTATTTTCTTTGATAACGTTGAACCGTTATAATTTGTTTGATACATAACTCGTCTTTATGTAGAACAACGAGGTCAGTATTATTTGAGAGCAAAGAAAATAATGTAATGCTTGACGTTAAACGAAATATGTATACGTTGGTAGGATGTAAGAGTAGTAGTAACCGATGCTTTTCCGTGCTTAATACTGGCAATGAGCAAAAAAAGACGATTTGTTAAAAGATATATCTAGAAATATATATATATATATANAAGAGTAGTAGTAACCGATGCTTTTCCGTGCTTAATACTGGCAATGAGCAAAAAAAGACGATTTGTTAAAAGATATATCTAGAAATATATATATAGAAATATATATATATATATATATACGTGTGTATGCACATTCACACACACAAACGCACATAGTTACAAATTATATTGCTTGCATTCCACTGTTGGTACGTGTTTATGTACGGGAATATCATTCTCTCAGTGAACCCATTGAATCATCGAAATGTTAAAACGCTCACGCACGCATGAGAGAAAGAGAGAGAGAGAGAGAGAGAGAGAGTGGGAAAAGGGAATAAAGGGATGGGATAGTCGTTTCCCGAAATTCTTTCAATCTATCGAAACGAATGTGATGCACGTTGCATACGATACGCGATTTACGCGGTACACTTTCGCGTATCACGGTCTACTGCTTCTACCCTTCCCCCCCGCCCTCACCCCACCCCACCCCACCCCACCCTTCCTCTTGTTATTTGCGTTTAATTTTCTCTTTTAAACGATGAGTTTATTGACGGGAAATGAGAAAAGAAGATCTTCGTATAACGTCACAATTAATGCTCGTCGATCGAATTAAACTTTGTTTAATATAGATTCGGATTCGGATTCGGATTCCGATAGTAAATTAGAGATGATCGTTTTGATTACACATTCAAATTTGTCGAATAATTGAAAAGTACTGGAAGGGTAGTGGAGCAGCTAGCTAGCAAGTTAGCTATTCATTGATTTATCATGCTCGACGCAGTTAATTATTGATCCTAAAGTATATCCAGGAAAAATATACATGTGTATATATGTATATATATATATATATATATATATGTATTTGCGATCGGAAAGATACAAAAGATATTTTCGTTGTAACTATATCCCCTAGTGAGAAAGCTGAGTGGAGTGTTCGATACAAATTGAAAGACATACATAAAGACAGCAAACAAACACGTACGAACATATACAGAGATAGTAGACGTCTTATACAATTCTCTAGAATATTCTATTCCTTCTACCTCAATACCTATACATATACACTTTTTGAATCTTAAGGGTGCGGATAAGGTGGTACGAAAGAGGTGAATTCTTTTATTTTTCTACACCTGTTTTTGATAGTCACGTGCCAAGGAAGTAACGTAATAAATAGAAGAATAAGAATAAGTGTAGGAAACTAAATGTGAGGTAAAAGAGAAAATAATGAAGATGAACGTATAGAGAGAGAGAGAGAGAGAGAGAGAGAGAGAGAGAGAGAGGGAGAGAAAATAAAAAAGATGGGGGAAGGAAGAAAAAGAAAAACAAGCGTATAATATAAGTAAAAGAGATCGTGGGTAAGCGGGGGGTGGAGGAGGAGGAGGAGGAGGAGGGTGTGTTTAAAGGATGGATTCAGGATACATAACGTAACGGATGAACGAACAAGCTAAAGCTAGATGGGTAAGTCTATACTCGAAAGCTAAACTACTTTACTCGAAGCGAGAGTAACAGAGAGAAAGAGAAGGGTGGAGGGGAAGGAGAAGGAAGACAAGGAGGAGGATGAGAAGGTGGATGAGAAGGAGGAGGAGGAGGAGAAGAAGAAGGAGGAGAAGGGTTTGTAAGGTGGAGTCTCGAGTGCCGCCCGTTTCTACTGTAATCCAATAGAGACCCTAAGACCTTTACCACTTCGACTCGATACGGATACCATAGCGAATAAGTCTACTTGCTACCTTAGATACTAGAAACGACAGACTTCTCGGTTTCTACCCATTCCTTTAGACCAACGTATAGTATACGTATGTAAATTTCAATATGGCGTGCTGGAGCCACACGCTTCTTTTTTTTTTTTTTTTATCGCGTCTCTATGTCTCTTCGAAAAAGAATAAAAAAAGGGAGAGTGAGAGAAAGAGAGGAAACCGTCGACTAAACTTTTCTCCACAATGGACAACAACAGAGTTTTACGCGATACCAAACACGCGACTGGACAATTTTTTTTCTTCCCCTTCTCTTTCACTCCTTTTATCTATTTCTCTCTTTCTCTCTTTCTACCGTTTCGAACGTTTGCAATTCGACGTTCTCTAACACGTACGTGTGTTTGTAACTATATATAACAAAACGTGGCAGACTGGTATTCCGAACGTATGGCCCTTTTCAGAGAAGTTTTTTCCTACCTCAACTGACAGATCGTGCTGAATTGCAATCAGAATTTTTGTTCGCTAGTTCACAGTCCTCCTCTTCTTCGATCGTAGTTTAAGGTTCCGGTATCTTTGTTTAAATGTTACATTCACTACTATATCTAGCGTTGAAATGTTAGTAAAGAGAAAAAGATTGTTTCTCTTTCTCTCTCTCTCTCTCTCTCTCTCTCTCTCTCTCTCTCTCTCTCTCTCGTTCTGTGTTATACTTTCGGCTAGTACTCGGCTTCACTTTTTCCTCGTTTTCCCCTTTATCCTCTTAAATCCTCTTTATACAGCAAACAGTGACCCTTCTAATCTAGCATTCCAACATGTGGTCACTCGCCATTCGTTTGTTAAATGTTCTACGACACAGTTTTCTGCCCTTTTTCTCTATCTTTCTCTCTCTCTCTCTCTCTCTCTCTCTCTCCGTGCTTTACTCTTTTACATTTTTTTTTTCTCGCTTAAAGCTTCTCGTTTACCTTCGACCATCTACGATGACACTTCCAACCCGATCTATACTTTATTTTCGAGTGCACTTTTCCCGTAAACGACCGCAGGGATCTCCTTATTACTTACTTTCCCTTTTTCGTATAGATAACGGTTCCCTATAACACGTGAGCCGATTTGAATTTCCCGCGAGAAAAAGGAAATATACACTTACGGGAGAGAAACTCTCATCTCGTGCGTCATATAAATCCTCTTCTTCTTCTTTTTCTTCTTCTTCTTCTTCTTTTCTAGTCGTTTTCAAATTTAAAAATGATTTCAAACGTTGCACGATCGTCGTGATATGGCACGTGTATGTATGACTTTCGTAGCAGCATGAAAACTCTTCTATTCGTCGTTATCGTTTTATTATTCTTTTTCTAACGTAGGAGAGAACTTTGAATACTCACCGTAGTTTTGAAGATTTTTCTGATTTCTAGTTTTCTTAGTTTTATTCTTATTTCCATCGTAAGAGAAAATACGATGGTAATAATAGAAAAAAAAAAAAGAAAAAAAAAATAGAAAAAACAATCGCGATAATTTCATCGTTTTTTTTTTCTCTCTCTCTCTCTCTATTACTTATTATTTTATTCTTGATTTTTTTTTGGTCTCAAAAAAGAAAGAGAGAGAACTTAATTTTGATCAAACATTTATTTCGCGTATCGAAACGTAAAAAGATCGGCGTTGGAATCGTACCGAGTTGAGGGGTAAAATAGAAAAAGGGAGTAAGTAAGGATGAGAGAGAAAGAGAGAGAGAATCGTTCGTGGAATGATGAAAGTTCAGATAAATTTTTCAAAAGGCACATCCACGAAACAAGTTTCGTAAAATTCGCGATGTTAGAAGCCCCTCTCACGTAGCGGCTCATCAGCAACGGAATTGCCCTTCTCTCCCACGCGGCATTGAGTTTTTCTTGACCCGAAAAGTTGAAAATACTTTGGGTAATTTTTAATCGAGTCACGTACTAAAATAATCCGAGTTTGAGAAACGCCAAGAAACGAGGAGAGATGACCGTTGGGAAAGATATATCATCTTGGGTTTATAATTCGATATAAGAAATCGATTTGGGAATTGTTACTTTTCCATTTTATTTTGATCATTTGCTCAATATGGATCCATGTTCTCTGATCAATTGGGGTTCGGCAAAACTATTGGTAAAAGGAATTAAAAAAATTAAATATCGTAAATCGATGAACCTACCCCTTTTGCCATCACCATCGGAAAATACTTGAAAATCCATCGGCATGGATGAGAACTATTTGCTAGATGGGTAAAACAGTTTCGCAATTTGTTGGATACTATACTCACCCCATCGCACAGGGGGTTGCATCCGTCGATATTACAGAGATATGTAATTTTTGCCATGAAAGTACGGTCGGTAAGGTAGAAAGGATTTTAGACAGAGGGTGGTTTATTGCCGATTGAGTTTCTCTGTGTATTCTGCTTTTCCAAGAAAATCCGCTCCTGTTTAAAATAAGGGATGGGGTTAGTAGCATAACTAAGGATAATAATAACTCTACGATAGATATTATTAAATATAAAAAGAAATTTATTATTTAAATTCGCTTTTCATATTTAATTTGAAAATATTTTCGGTCAAATATCTGGGTGATAATAATTACTATCTATTCGTACATTTCTTAATAAGTTAATTCAATTCAAAGATCAAATCTTCAAATTTCCCTCTTTTTTAAGAACGATTAATTTTTATCTTCAACTTTCATTAAATGAAATAATAAGATTCGTATAAATATTCTCTAGAAAAGTGACTCATGAAATAACGTTAGATGTTTCCTATCTGACATCTTAATTTTAAAGATCAAATTATTAGCGATAAAATATCACGAATAGAATTATTTTAAAAATATCGATCAATAAAGTTGCAGATGAGTATGCACATATACCAGTATTTATCGCGTGCTAAATCTTTAAAACACACCTTCGTCGATTGTTGGAAAAGTGGCTGACTTGTACTACTAATTCCTTCTCAGTAGTATAAGCCGTTATACGGTCAGACACTGAAGAAAAAAAAAAGGAAAAAAAAAAAAGAAAAAAGAAAGAAGAAGCAACGCGAGAAGGGTGGAAGAAAGGAAGGGACAGGGGAAGGGGAGGGGTGGAAAAAGGAAGATGGGGGAGACACTTTCCTCGCAGTTTGTCGGTGGTAGACGCGACAAAAGGGCAGCAATAGCCAGGACGATTCAAAAGGATGCGCGCGCATCAACGATACACCTCGGGGCTATAGACGTCTCCATTATGTCTTACCCTGAGGTTATCATTATAGCATTGTCTTCGCTTAGAAATGCACACAGGGGAGAAGGAATACCAAGGACAACGATGAGAACGCGTTGCTAAACGTTTTCCTGGTCAATCTCTCTATCTCTCTTTATTTTCATTGATACCTATAGAAATACGTTTACTTTCTTTTTTTATCGATCTTAATCGATTTTGAAATCTAAAATTGACATACTTACCGAATTATTATGAATTTTTGTATATACGGAGTAAATCAATAGAATATCTGAATATCTGTGTTGTGGATTTAAAAATATACGAAATATTATAAAATTATTGGAAAAATATATTGTTAAATCCGTAATATCATTTTTTATGTTTTTAAGATTACCAAGGTTTTTTTAATTGGTATTGTTTAATTTCTTTCCACGCATAATTGTAATCAACGTCTTAACGAGCATTCAACAGAGTAACATAATACCATCAACTTTAATAATATGAAGTCAATCAAATACAACGTGTAAAGTTTATTTCCTTTATTTTTCGTTAAGCTAAATGTTTTCAAAATTATTCCCTTAGATTTGGGGTACCAATATCATAATAATCGACGCACGCATAAATGAATATCGATTGGATATTTGTAACGCTGAAAATATATGCATGTATATGGATTTATCGGATACGTATATATACACATATACACATATAGATATACGTCGTGAGATTTAGAAATAAAATTCGGTACATTACGCATAAAAGACGAGAGAACTTTTTCTCGGCGAAACATTCTCTGATATTTTATGTTTTCCAAATGCGTTTCGATCGAGGAACGCCAAGAACGAGGTATCACGTTTCAAGGATATTGTTAAGAAGAAAGATGAATAGAGAAAAAAAATAAGAGAGGAAAGAAAAAGAAGAAGAAAAAAAAAAGGTTATAAAGTTAATCAAGCGAATATGGTGATAACGATAGTCATAAGATATTGCATTTCAGTAACCCTATCGAATAGTACCGACGTTTTATCATTGCTACGAGCATTCTCGCAAAATGTAGATTTGATGTGTATGTGTGTTATCTATATATGTATGTATGTATATATATATATATATATATATACTATCGAGTTAAATATTCAGGTCGTGCATTTTATTTTCGCGTTTTTAATCGAACACGGATTAAAGTGATTTCGAATTGTTGAGTGCTGAAAAAAGAAAAAAAGAAAAAGCCAGGTTTATCGTATTAGTTTATAAGAATAATAGTAGGTTAAACGACTTTATATGGTTATAATTAACAAGTTTGTCTCTCATTCTTTATTATTTCTCGATAAAGGGCAAAGACGGTAGATATTTAATTTCACTCGATCGATGAATTTATTTTCTTCCCCTATTAACGATAAAGTATTTTTTTTTCTTTTTTTTTCTCCCCCCCCCAAAAAAACAACAGATAATCATCGCTATACGAAGCAACGCATAACAATATATTAATAATAAAAAAAAAAAAAACACATATTTTCATGATCACAATATTAATACGAATATATTATTACGTAGTATGCGTTGATATTTCAAATAAAAACGAAATAAAACGATACGCGCGCGCGTTAGAGACGCTAGAACGTAGTATTTTTATTTGCCTGCGTCATATTTTTTTTTTTGTATCTTCAATAGAAAATACGGAGGGAGGTGAAAAAAAAAGAGGGATGAATAAAGGATAAGGGAAAGGGAAAGGCGATGATGTTCGTGTCTCGCTTATATATAAGGGTAAAAAAAGCAAGAATAAAAACAAAATAAAAACGTGAGAGAAAGAGAGAGAGAGAGAGAAACACACACAGACAGACAGCAGACAAACAGACAGACAGACAGTTCGACAAAGAGGAAAAGAAAGGTGGGGTGTTGGGACGTGTTAGTAGTATTAGTATTAATAGTAGTAGTAGTAGTAGTAGGAAAGTATAGGTGGGGAGTATGGCACGCGTCGCATTTCTTCTTTTTCCTCTGACATTGGAGAGTGATTAAAAACTTGATCCTGCCCCTGTACGTCTCTCCATCTTTATCCGTCTATCCAACATTCGCCGCCGCCGTTGCCGTTGCCGCCGTCTTTCCGAGTTCGTATCCTCCCTTTCGTTTACGATATAGGAGAGCGGACAATATGGCGGAGTAATTGTTGTTCGACCGGGAGAAAGAGAGAGAGAGAGAGAGAAAGAGTAGGAATGAGGAAAAGGTTGGAGATACGAGGGTGAAGAGAAGAGGAGAGGAGAGGGTGAGTTGTACGTGAAAGAAAGCAGTGGGTGGAGCAGTGGCCCGATAGTGTCGGATTACTGTCGTTATTGTGAAGTTTACGGACATGATAAGAAGAGAAATGGTGGAAATGGTGGGGGGTGGAGAAAGAAAAGTAAAAATAAGAAAAAGGTGCCGAATAAGGATGGAATAAGCAAGAGGGCAGCTTTATGCATCTATCTATCTCTGTTTTTCTCTATATCTTTTCTTTTATTTTTTCTTTTTTTCTTTTTTGTTTTTTTTTCTTACTTTGCCATACGAAGAGGATGCAGAAGAAGAAACGAAGAAGTTATTAGAAATACCGAAAGACAAGTACAATACCGGCGGGCTCGAAAAGAGAGGAAAGGGTACGTGGCCTTCTTTCACTCTCTTTATCTTTCTCTATTTCGAACTTTCTTTTCTTTTCTTTTCTATTCTTTTCTTTTCCTTTCTTTTCTTATTCTTCCTTGTCTCTGTTCTCTTCTTTTACGGAATACACGGCACGGACCTACGATGGAAGAGGTGGCTTCTAAAGGATCGGTCGGACCAAGACGAAGAAAGAAAGAAAGAGACAGAGAAAAAGAGAGTAAAAATGAGAGAGAGAGAGAGAGAGAGAGAGAGAGAGAGAACATTGTCCTATCTTGGAGCTTCTCCTTTCTTTTTTTTTTTTTATTTTTCACGATTTATTTCAAGATATATGTATACGTGCGTAGTCTGCTCAGTTGCGTGCGCGCATTAAATGGAAAAAGAAAGAAAGAGAGAGAGAGGGAGAGAGAGAGAGAGAGAGAGAGAGAGAGAAAGGAAGAGGATGGTGTAGCCGGCCAAGTGGAAAAATGTGATATTCCCTGACAAATGGACGATGGCGGCTTGTGGCAGAGATGTACGTTTAAATGCGATTGTTTATTTCGTGCTCGATTGCCCGCTAATACCAATTTGCGATGTTTCGTGGTTTATCGGACGACGCGAATATTTTTTTTTCTCTCTCTCTCTCTCTCCCTTTTTTGTTTTCGATACTCGACAGTACGGGGATGAGAATAGTCGATGCTGCGCGGGTGAAGTATTGTCCAAAATTCAATGATTCCAAATTTCATCTTTATCACTGTATATTAACGAGTAGTTCTCTATACCTTTTTCTCTCTTTCTCTCTTTTTCTTATTTTCTACCCATGCAACGGAGAGAGAAAGAGAAATGTTTTTATTTTTTCTTGCGATGTATTTTAGCCTCTTAATTTTTATATATATATATATATATATATATATATATATATATATATATATATATATATATATATATATATATATATATATATGTATTTGTATATTTATGTGCTCGAGAAAAAAATAATATCTACGAAATATTTTTAATAGGCAGATCATTATAAATACACCGATCATTATAATCATACCGACCATTACGTATGCGCGCGAATCTTTTAATCATTTTTTTGTCATTCGTTAAAATAAGAATCGTTGAACGTTATTACGATTTCGTAAATGTTGTTTTTTTCTTTTTTTTTTTTTTTTTTTTTTCACGTTAGACTAGGAAAATTTGCGAAAGAATATTATAAGCCTCGATGAAATGTCATAGGAAAATTTTTGAAACGAAAGATTGAATGAAAGGGTGAGAGAGAACGAAAAAAAAACAACGGAATGGATGATAAGTCTGAGGGATAAAGTATTATAAGTCCAAACCGATGGAAAATGATCTGAGGGTGTTGGCTGCTTGTCGAAGGGTTATTGGTTATAGGGGGTGAGAGAACGGGTTTGAGATATCGACGGGTGGATATGGCCATAGGCGGGGGKAATTGTTATCCAATAGACTGACGGAAAGGGTTGGCAAAGGATGGATGTGACGTCACCGGGAACAGTTTCGCTTATAATTGGATTTGTGATAGGCTCGGTCTTTTCGGCTACCTCATCACGTTGCCACTTTAATCATGTATTATTTACGCTTTTCTTAAATATTTGCAACAATAATCTTTGACTATGTTCGAATTGATTTTACGTAGAAGAAAAGAATCTCCGTGATTTTTAAACGTTATAAATGAAACAATAAAATATGTCACGTAAGATATAATATTAAAAGTTTTTCTTTTTTTTTTTTTATATATGTCATTCGTATTCTTCCATTAATCTCCATTAAACAAAATTTATGCTACGTTTTTCTTTTCTTTTTATAATAAATTTCTTTCGAAGAGTTATGAAAAATAATGCAACAAGTTAAATAAAGTTATCTTCTATAACTGAGGTAAAATGTGAGCTATTATAGCACGATCATGACGTAATCGAGAAAAGTTTTAATTGTCCGTATCAATTCACATAACCTTCACAAAACTGAAAATTCGAGTCTCTCTCTTATTTTATCTGCAATATATATATATATATATTTAATATAAAGTTCCAACGAAATGCATATCGATACCCGTCAGTGAAATCATACCTAACAAGTTTTAATTGCCATTGTCTGTTAATGCTCAGCTTATAGCCTAACAATGGCCATACACAGGATCATTGACGGGATCGCCAAAAACATGGGTGTATTTTTACCATACGAATAACTTAACAATGCCGTAAATGATGCCGTTACATCGACTACATCTCACTCATTATCCAAAAATATAAATAAATACATATACCTGTAATATTTTTAAACAGCTACGTTAAATGCAACACGCGATATTAACATTTCTTTCTTAAATCAGATAAAAGAAAAAAAGAAAAGAAAAGAAACATAATTTAAAATTAAACAAGAAAAACGATTCCGGTAGAACGCGTTAATAAAATATTATGTAAAAAGGTTACGACCGTTTTTTTTTTTTTTTTTTTTTTTTTTTTTTTTTTCTTTTTTTATAATTCATTAGCAAAAGGTTACGATGAATAAGAATCAGATTTGCGGAACTAAAATCGTTTCGGTAATTTTAAAAACGCGATCGCGTGTACAACGGAAGAGGTTCAAGTGCGAGTGTCTATAATTAGCAAGAACCTTAACAACTCGGGGAAAAAGGGATAAATTAATGCTATTCATAGAACGCTCCTTGATCTAAAAGGCCTTGGTTATTTTCGATCGGTTCTACGTAATACATGAATATACGATACACGCATACAATACACAATGCATACGTTGCGTTACGAGGACTTATCGTTTATGCGTGTTCGAAGCAGATTTTCTAGCGATACGCATGGCATCCACACGTTGGCGCCGGCAACTGCATCGTTTGAATTGCACTGATTGTATTCTCATGCAAAATATGTCGCGCGTAATGACTGGACTGTTCCAAACCGTACTGTATATATTATACTATACCTGTATAATTATATCCAACGTACATTTTCTTTATTCTTATTCTCAAGATACAATTTTCTCTTATTTCGTTTTATTTCTAATATTTCTTTTCTTTTTTTGTTCTTTTCTTTTCTTTACGAATGATTCCAATTGCAATTTTTATTATAATATAGGTGTATGCTTTTTCCTTAATAATAATAATAATAATAATCGAACGTAATAATATAATATAATATATAAATATTCATTTTCACATTCAGGGGTGTCTGTTTTTTTCCTTTTAATTGAGATTAGTCTCTCGACTGTTCTTCCTCTCTCTCTCTTTCTCTCTCTCTATCTCTCTCTCTCTCTCTGAAGTTAATAGAATGGGAACGTTAATCAATCAGACATGGGCGCAATTAACGCGCTCTTTTGGCAGGTATTCTATCCCGGATAGGAACATCTGACGTGGATTTCTTTAATCAGTCACTTCCTATGGTAGACAGAGGTAAGAGAAAAAGAGAGAGAGAGAGAGGGTGAAAGAGGGAAAGAGTGAACTTTGCCGGTTGGACGAGACGGCTCGAAAAGGAGACGAGGGGCCTCGAACAACATAGGGGAGGAGAGGGGTGGGGCTAAACGAGGAATAAGTTGTAACGCGAAATGAATCGCGCGAGTGAAACTGACAGGTGATTTTTTAGTAATCGAACCTACTTTAGCCGCTAGCTAGCTAGCTACCTACTTATTTTCTACAGTTTGATCGGACAGAGAGAAAAAATGTAAGAAGGGGCCTGGGGAGGGGCAGAGGAGTGGGGGAAGGATACTTTGTCTCTAAGGTTTCAAACGAATCGTAGTTCGACCAACTCGACGAAATTTTTATTTACTAGATCCATTATCAAAATGGAAAATTGTATATGAGAATATCAGGATTTGATATATATATGTATACATATATATATATATATATATATAGATATATTGTATATGCGACGAGTAGGAAGCGTAAATGCGTAATGTGGATAAGCGGTCGAATGTGTCTATAATTTCAAGTAATCACGTCGATGGAATGAGGGGGATGTCATCATCAACCTACATTGTAGTAGTGGTTGACTATTAGGCATGACTAGAACCATGCATCATTGTGACAAACGCGTTACGAACATAACGTGTATGATTGTTATGTATGATATGGAACGTTGGAAATAACTTTTTATCGCATTTATTATTATTAATAATAATTAATCTATCGCGATTATTAAAACGCGTAAATTTTTTTATTTTTATTAACGATATTATAACGCGAAGTAGAGAAAAAGTAAAACAAAAATGTAGGGGGAATCTTGTAATAAGATTTTTGTTTTCTCAGTATGTATATAGATTCGAATAAGGGATATTCCGATCTTACGATTTTGATCTCGGCAAATCAGATAGGATGAAGAAAAAGCAATTACTTTAAAAACGATCGTGTGTCTGTCTCCAGACTCCTCGAGTAGAGTTCGCTGCTCGAAAAAAGGGACGTGGAAGAGAATTCGCCGTAGGAAGTCTTTCCCAGGAAGCCCCTTTGCAGGAAGTGGATTACGTAGGGACAGCGTTAATAAATCTCCAGTAATTAGAAAGAATGTCCCGACTGTACAGAATTGCCGATGGGCCGGAGGTGACCGGCCTGTTCATTTTTTATGCTACGCGAGCGTTAAGATCTTTTAATGCATAGTTATAAATGATATGCGAAATCGGAGTAGGTACTCCTTGATACGCCATACGCTTAAGAACGCACACAGATATACACGCATACACATATAAACGTAGACATAAATGCATAAATATACACATAGACCTCCTAG